>NW_010325474.1:1858-42421 GCF_000700745.2 Antrostomus carolinensis | reverse complement strand
CTGCTGAATAACATAGGAGAGACAGTCTTTGTGTATTTCATAGTTCCAGTGTAACTGAAATTCCAATACAGATTGGACCTTGTTTTGGAAGATTGTGTACATTATAAAGATGATTAGAAATTAAAATATTTACAAAACAATGTAATAGTATGTGAACGCTTTCCTAGGCCACAAAGTATGTTAATTTTCAGATATCTATGCTACCTTCTGCTTAGTTAACAGTGAAGCCATCAGCAGGTGACTGTTGATTATTCTTCAAACTTATGAAAACTACATGTAGAGCTAGCTGATTACTACCAGGAAGGGCATTCTTAGGTTTTGTATGTACTGAATGTTTAGTACATGCACTAAGTAGCTCTTGAGAGCTCAGTTCAAACATCAACAGTTTCTATGAGCTGACAAGCATTAAGGTAAGACTAGAAGTTTTAAGTTAGCATACATCCAAGTTTGTGGGAGTTAATTCTGGCCCACAGTCCCTTCCTCAGTATTGGTTAAGAAGTTGCATGTATTTTAAAAAAAAAACAAAACATCCTCTGTGCGCACATATTCTTAACATTAACAAAATACAGACATGACAACCTGGGTTTAAGTCTTTGAGTCTCAGTTTTATGCACAAACTTGTTCTATTTAATAATGCTTCTATTAAGAAACATGTATCCTTTTGGTTACCAACACTGGTGAAGCTTCGTTTGGACTTACAATAGATACATGTGTATTCATATATTTTTTTCATAAAACGAAGGAAACTGGGGCTTTTTGTGTCAACTACAGGAATGAAATGAATGTAGAATGGAATCAGTTCCTTGCTCATTAAATCCAAAAGCACGTGCTGTATTATTATTTGGCTGTAAACCAAAAAAAGATTGGTTTAGTTAAAATTGAGGGGGGGGATCATTTAATCAAATTTATAGAGCTTTATGAAAGTTACTGGAACTAAAGTAGTTGGTGATGTAATGTATGAAGTCAAAGAGTATTTTGCTGTGCTGGAGAAAACTAATGGAAACATTCACTTGGGGTAAGACAAATGGTATTAAATGAGAAAACACACCATGAATTGCAAATGGAGCTGAGTTAATTTGTTGCTACAGTAGTGTTGCCCTACTGTTAAATGAAGGCTGTGTAATTATCTTGCTGGCAGAGATAATGTCAAAACCTCATTTCTCCTTACATGCCTCATTTTTACATGAGGGCTAATTGAGCTGCAAGGTGACAACTGATTATATATGGCTATCATCAGGTCCTCTTGCTCAATTTGCAAATAATGTTATCTTTTTTAAGTGATGATTTTTATCACATGTCAAATTAAGGCATTAAAAAAACTTTTTAAAGCTATTTTAATAATTTGTAGCATTGCATTTCTGTCACCATTTTATTTATATTTTTCAGCATCAATTAATTCTTCCTTTAAGATCCTTGACATCCATTTACTTGCCATCCCTTTTTTTAAAGAGACGTGTACTAGTCAGTTTTTCCTGCCCCTTGATCATTATAAATGAAAGTGCACTTCATAATCCCAAATATATTAAGTTTTCTGTTGGGTTTCTTGTTTATTGGAATGCTGCTACATTTACAAAAACTAAAATATAAACAGTTCATTTTGCATTCCACTAACGTAAAGGAGCAACCTGGATTTCCATGTTCCTGCTCAGAAGTGCTAAGCTACAGAAGCAACACATGAGATGAGCCTTAAAAACATGCTTGGGAAAAGAGGACCAAAATCTGTCACTGATCCAAAAAATGCGATTTTCACAACTCTTCATAAATTTCTTATGTTATTTGGGAATACTGTTCATAAAGTATATGCAATATATGTGATGACGAGTCTAGTCTGAAATAGTCTCAGTTTATTGACTACACTTTCCCTTTGCAGAATCAATTTAAGGGGAACCTGGAAAGTTTGGTACCCTTGTAGTGACTGTCTTGTGTTTCAGAGTACTCAGACTCTTACCAGGGGGCTGTTTGTAGTTTAAATGGTATTTTATAACAAATTTAAAATAGGAAAACATTTTATATTTTAAAATTAAAAAAATAGACTCAGACAGTCTGTGTTGCATTAAATAAATTTCAAAAATAAAACATAATAACTTATAACTGATTGAAGTTTAATTACAGACTCTCTTCTTCGTTAAACCCCTATGCTTATTCAAGATTCAAAGCAGATACACACTTTCATTTTCAGATCTTTTATTAAACTTTCATATGTATTTTTATATTTTTAAGGTAGATTTACTTCTTCATCAGATATGATGTTCAGCCCTGACATGGCTTTTAAACAAGTGAAATAATGATGCAAGACTATCTAAAAAAAACAGTTTCATATTTTACTTTATACTAGGCAATAACAGAATAAAGCTTTTCTTTGAGATGAAGAACTGAAAGGTGATTCAGTATTTTCTTATACTGACACACCTTTCCAGACTATTTGTATCTTGTAGTGTAGGTAAGATACTCCTCTTTATTGGAAACCTCATGACTGAGACCTTGAATCATTTTATTTTATTAGATCTGCATTTGGAAATTAAATGATCCTGCTTAATAAAAGAACTTACTCCTAGACAATTCTCTGTCTCTTGCTTGTCTGACATCAGGGGAAGAAGGAAAAAAAAAAAAGAGAGAGAGAGCTTCTCCTGGATGAAAGGAGTTACTTGAAAGTGAAATGTGCAAATCCATCAGTGATATTTTAATAATGCTGGGTCATGTTGAGTTCTGAATAATTTAATCATTTGGTGTATGTTTGCACTTCTGTATGAGACTTTATTGGAAAATACCTTTTTAATGACTGACTTGAATCCTGAACTATTTTTTTAATAACCTCAATGTTCATGTGATAGTTCTATAAATCTGAGTGTATATAGTAAGTTTATACTTATTAAATTCTTCATAAATATAACACAGTTCTCCCTGTCATGCAATATAGCTGACATAGGAACTGAAAGGCTACTTCTGATCTAACAATGCTGGAAAACTTTCTTGGTTTTAAGCACCATACGTAACAATTAACAAAATCAGACTTAAATTTTATTTTTATTTATCATAAGCTGCACCTTTTGAATGACTTCTGGGTATGGAAGCATTTCTCTTGTTTTTACTTACTACTTACTGTAAGGTCCTAGTTAACCCTCTTTACTTCTGACCTTCAGCCCAGCTTAAGCCTGACCAGAATTTTAATTTTTTTCCTTCATCAAGCCACTTTACTCAAACCTTGACTTGTTCCCTCCTACCTTAAATGTCTGCCTGTAATGAACAGCAGAAGCATTACTCTTGGTTTCCATATATTGAGTTTTAGGGGTTTTAGAATACTGTGGACATTAGAGAAATTAGCAGGTTTTCTTAATATATCCTCAGTTGCTAATAGAAGATAAATCCATACTTCACAAGATTTTCACTTTAGATAACGTTAATTGTTCTAATAATGGAAAAAGAAGTGAGTATTGAGAGTATTATAATAAAAGCAGAAAATATTTCAGTAAGTAGTGGCATTGGAGGAGCTGATGTTCTCTCAAGCCAGCATTTATCTACTTGGATATTTCCCAATACTGAAGAAAACTTCAGCGGTGAGTAAACGATTTCCACTTTTAAAGTATTTATGCAGTAAGAAATCCATGATAAAAGTACATGTTTCTTTGCATGGAATTATTTTCTTAAGCAACTTACTTTGATTTGTTTAACATTAGCACGTTGTTTTGTAGTCTTAAGAAAGCCTGTCTGAAAAGTACGCTCCCATTGTACTTAAGATAACATTAATTCTTTATAGAAACATTAAATAAATATTAGTTTACAAATACAGGAGAATTACAACACCAACTCATGGGATTCTGAAGTAGGTATAAAGTTATATTACATTGTTAAAGAATTAGAACTTCAGGGATGCTCTGAAGCCTTTGTATACTGTAACTACACACAAAATGTGGCATTCCAAAATATCCAAGATAATAGTTCCAAACATACCAGGAGAAACTTTGGTGGTATTCACTGTGGATGCTCGTGGGGACTTGCAGAGCTCTGTGGATGCTGGGCTGCCCTAGCTGGTGACCTCATAATTTCCAGAGGCAGGTGGAGGTGGCAATTATAGCTATGGCCACTATCTTGAACCTTCTGTAGTAGGTGATGAATTGTAAATGGCTAGACCTGGTGCACAACAATAAACCCAAATAAATCTTCAATGTGTAATAATGACAAGACTGAAAGACTGGCAGTTATAACAAGGCTGCTGTTGTCACCCACTTTACTGTAGCTTTGATATCCATCATTATCAGCTGGAGCTAGCTCAAGAGTCGGACAAGAAGGTCTGAAGAAGGATGAGTTGTTTGCACTGAAGCGTCCAGTAGGTCCCATCTGGCAGAGAGTAAATGGGATTTTTTTTGCCTGTTCACTGGGCCAGGGCTGTCCATCATTTTGGGCAGATATCTGATCACTTCATGCTGTGGGACAATATGGCTTTGAGCTGTTTGGTACAGCAATGGCAATTAAAATAACTAAATTTTTCATTTATTTCAAGCTGCTGTTTTACCTTAGTCAAAGTTGATTCTAAGAAGTAATCTTTATATTAACAGAGCTTTTTGTTTCTTTGAGTCAGTAAGTCAAGTTAGACCTGTCAATGACAAGTTACTTAAAACTTTAAGGTGGTAATGCAAAAAGATTTAGTAATACATGCACAGTGGAGTTTTTGGTCTGTCTTTTGCCAGTACTGTGCTTTAGACTAACTGAAAATATCAGAATAGAACACAAATTGGTGAAAATGCAAGAATGTCATAAATGCCTCTACAGAAGTAGCAGGGTTGCTTAGCCCCTGGCGAGTTTCTTGTAATTACTATAAATCCTAATTGTCTTAATGCATCTTAACTTGATGCTTTTCTCTGCTAAGTACAACTCTGCTGGGTTTACATCACACATGTAGCTTTCAAATGTATTTATCAGACAAGCATGAAGGATTATTCCAGAAATAAAATGTGAAAACTGAATACTGCTTAGTTTAACATGGCAGCTTATCTAATATTCATTTGATCTTTAGACTTTTCAATGAGATCATAGGATTAATCAACATAACGTGTTAATCAGTGAATCCCAGATTGATTCCCCCTCCCTTAGACTTGTAGCACTTCTTCAAAAGACGACAGTTGAGTTTATTGGATATTAATTTATTAAGTCAATACAATTGCACTTTTCAAATTTGTTTTGTACTTATGTTTTAAGATACTTGGTTGCAAGAAAAAAAATTCCATCAGATGTCATTTTAAAATGAAGATGATTTTATTAGAGGTTAGAATTTTATAGTATCTAGATTGCAGGCTGCTTAACAGCAGTTTCTTCTGTAAAGCTGTCTTATTTTGCATTCAGAGTAGGTACTTACAAAGCTTAATCCTGGCTTTAAAAGATTCAAAGTTGTGAAGTGATGCATTATAGATATGAAGAGTCAGGTGTTCTTTTAATTTTAAGAGTATTAAATGCAATAGGGGAATATTATTCTAGCTTGTACGTTCTTTTGTTTATTTTTCAAAAGTGTTACATTTTATACATGTCTCAGCTGTGTGATAACAGTTATTTTACAAACATTTTGATGTCTGTGATCATTAAAAGTCTTTTGAGATTTCCTTCCTTCCATAATGCAGGTTCAATAGCTGATGTCCAGGCCAACTGACATACCATCATTCATTTTTTCTTTATTTCATAATAAATTTTGAAGCCTGGAGGCATCAGACCCATGCAGATTTCCCTGCATTTTAGTGTCTTGATGGAATAACAACGTCCAAATTTAAAGTAGCAGCATATTGTATTCCATCTCTATAGACTTAGCTTGAAACAGCGGTAGCCGCATGAAAATATATGTCAAGAACACTGTTTTCTCATATTGGAATTTAGGCAATTTGTTTTCAGTCAGAGAACTGTTTCTAACCTATTTTTGGAGCCCCTCTGTGGCCTGACCATACGTTCTAACATAATTTATGGTGACACTGTAACATATGGACTTTTCATCATTGTCCAGCTGAAATCCTCTGTTGGACATGGATGCTACCCCCATACACAAACTCCCAAGGCAGGTATTTTAGAGTACTATTTAGTTTTGTGTAAGCTGAATTCATCAGTGTGTCTAGCATAGTGTCAGGGTTATTCTGTGCTTTTTCTTTTTAACAGTAGCAAGTTATATCTTGTGTGTGTTCTGTCTGCAAATTGTCAATTAAATTTGGGGTTTTTTAACAAATAAACTAATTACTGATGAGCGTGAGCATCATTGGACGTGGCCCTTAGTGCCATGATTTAGTAATTGGAGTTGGATCAGGGGTTGGACTTGATGATCTTGGAGGTCTTTTCCAACCCAATCTATTCTATGATTCTATGAGACCCCAAAGTTTCAGGTTCTCATTGGACTGGGCAATACAGAAATAGAAAATAAAAGTAAAACTAGACCCAAGGAGCTTTGCAATTTTAAATAACTAGAACAGTAGAAGCAGGAAGCAAAAACATTATTTCATAATTAGTGACACCTTGTCACTGAAACAGTATTGTTTGAAATGGGTATATTTTATTTCTGTTGCTTTTCGATAGGATTGAGTTGGGTTTTGGATGTGTGAGCCTGAATTGAAGGAGGAGGGAAGACGGCAAGGAATTAGTGTGGGGAAAACAAAGGATAGTAAAATAGAATGGGAGGAATTTGGAGATAAGTCACTGAATATAACTAAACTGAAAGAGGTAAGAGAAGTTTTTTAAACCTTACAGGTTTTCTTCTCTGTAAGAATTGATGTAGCAAATGGTGTGCAGGTGATATTAACAATTTTGTGTTAGTAACTGGGAACTGTGAAATGATAGAAATACTAATAGTTAAATAATATTTATTAATGTTGTCTAATATTCACCTTAAAAATTGTTATAAAGGTATTTCACCATATACCTGTGCTCCTTAAAGTCTATGTCTGACCAAATTGAAGCACTGAGAGATATTAAAAATAACTTAGGTTTGAGGGATAGCTCTTCTCATTCCCTAACTTTTTTTCTTCTTAGTGTCTTTGTTTCCTATACCTACTAAATCTTAATTGCACTATTTAGAAGATTAAGTATGGTTTTTTTATCATCAGTATGTCTTCAAAAGATGATGGCTTTATTTTTCTGTTGATGAATGACTGACTCATTTCTTGCTAAGAGGTTAGCAAGACTCAAAAGATGTATGCACCTACAAACTACACTTTAATATTTTGTTGGTTTCTGGTTGCTAGAGAAAAAAAAAGAATTTTTTTTTTTTTTAAATGTTCCGTTCTCTGGTGTCATATTCAGTGCATGTGTAGGTCCTTGGATGTTTCAACGTCAGGCCAAAAGGAAGTCACACACAGAAACGCACGTAATTAGCAAATGTAGAGATATGACTGAAACCTGGTTTTCCTTGCAGAGCTTAAGCATTTGACGCAGGGCTGTAGGCAAGTTCCTTTCGACAGAAAATTTAGATTTCAGAGCCTTCTCATGAGAAGTGTACCTATAGCTACATAGGTGTCCTGGGAAACAATGCCAGCTGTGGTGGTGGCAGAAGCATCATCTGTTCGTTGCACGTAACTCCTTATCATTTGTCATACTGAACAGGGTAAGTGTGAGCTCTAGGTTCATTACCTGTCTCTGCCAGCAAAGCTCTTTAACTGACATCTTGCATCTCAGCCAACAGTCTCTGTAATGACCAGCTTTCATAACGCTGTGCGTGGACTCCATTCTCTCTTGCTGTTGATGTTGTGTCACTGGCCAGAATGGAAGGTAGGACTTCTGGGCAAGAAGCAAAGCAAGCAAGAACTTAGACTGTTGATTGAGCTCCTAGATTTCCCTTACAGAATTACTTCTAGTAATTGACTAGATTTGTATGACTTGTATGCTATAATGTGTGAATCTACACATAGGACTGTTTATACATACTTTAATTTATCCTTCAGTTTTTTGGTTTTGGTTTGGTTTTTTTTTCTGAAATATTGCAGTTTTGCACACTAATTCGAGAGTTAGGAAGTGACTGTGTTGCTGCAAAAGAACTGGCTTAGGGTTGTGGAGGTGTGACACTTTGTGACAGGAAGAAATTGCCAAGTTCTTTTCCAACTAGGCTTCAAGCACACTTCATATGTAATTTGACGAAGAAAAGTAGCCTGGATTAATACCTTCAAAGGAGTTTCAAGCTTTCCTATAGCTAGTGCTCTGATAGCCCTGCACCTTCTTCAGTTTGGTTATCTGGCTAGGTTGTCTCTTTTTAGACAAACAAGCAAACAAAAAATCAACCTTACAAACAGAAAAAGCTCTAGTAATACTCTATAATTAACGTGGCATCAGAAATCTGAACTATAGTATTGTTTATTAATTGAATCAGTGAATGCACTTAGTTTGTGCGTATGTCGTCATGCCATTACTTCTGCATGTAACCATCATGCCAATCCAAAAATCTTCAAACAGATGTACTCCTGCTTTGTTTGTTTTGTTCCAGTAGTGCTTGTTTTAAAAAACAAATAATTCTAACCAAATGGCAACAGTTATGGTAGTACTTTGTTTGGCCCATTTTGTACAGATGTATTGCAGCTCAACTTGTTTTTTCTTTAATATGGTAGAGCAAAAGCACCTTTTATAATATGAGCATATCCAGGAACTGTCTTGAAAATCTAGACTAGTTTCATTATAAAGCTCAGACTTTTAGCTTGAATATTGTTACTGATATTTTTAATTACATGTGTGCTCTTTCATTTCTACTGTTTGCATTTGCAGACAGTTTATTCTGGAGGAAAAACATTCCATAATTTAAATATATGATATGAATTGGTTATTTGGATATAATCCACAAGATAAATTGTGAAAGACTCTGGAATCTCTTAAAATGGTCTTTCATCATGTCAAGCAAAGTTTTTAGAAAGCCTATGTAATTACACATTATAATTGTATAATTGCACATCTTAATTATTATATTTCTTACTTAGCAAGTTATATGTATTTACACTAATTATACTACCAAAATGTTTAATTACTAAATTATAGTTGCATAGTGGGCGGGGGCTTTAATCTGCCAACTGAAAGCAAGTTTGTAGCTAGCATTCTACAAACACAGTTTTGTTTAAAAGAAACATATTCAACATAAAGATGATTGTATACTATTATGGTGGTCTCAGTTTGAGCAGAAATAATAAAATGACTGTCTGAGAGAAATACTCATGATGATACAGCTGAAGACAGGATAGGGATATACCAGCAAATGGAATAGTAGAAAGAATTTAGTATACAATATTGATGTTTAATTACTACAGCAAAGCACAAATAAAATCAGGGGTTTTAGAACAAGAAACTTTCCATAACTAGTCTTTATTCCCACCTAACAGAGTCCTTCACCTCTCACCTCTAATATTCCAGTATCCCATCTGGCCTATCATTATTTTATTTTTTTATTTTTTAATATATATGGCACTCCCTTATTTAATCACTGTGGAGAATGCCCCCAGCCTTTGTCATATCAGTCAATAGAGTGTGTCAGCTCTGACTTAGCTTTCTTTCTAAATCGTGTTATTTGGCTGTCCTGCTAAGAAACAGCTTTTCTTTTTCTGTCTTTCTATGCAGTTTTAATCTTTTGCTCAGGCTCTCATCTTTCTGTATTTTCAGTTACATTTTCTTGTCTAGCCTTAACAAAATCATTCTTACCTGTTTGTATTCATTTAGAGTGTGGTTACAAAGGTTGTATTCTTAGCTGAATATCTTCGCAGTATCATCCTTTCACTGCCTTCCCTTTCCCGATTTTTTTTCAAACTTAAGGTGATTTTCTTCCTCTTAAGATCCTTCCAGATTTGTTTTTGTAGACAACAATTCAGTACAGCAAGATATGTGAGTTTAAAATGTGGTTTGAGAGTCACCCCTTGCTTTTGGGAAATTAATATGTGGACTTTTTCTTGTGCCATGTAGCTCTGTGTACAGGGTACTAAGATTACAATTTCATCTTGCTGCCTTTTGTTTTTTCAAGTACCCCTAGTATGAATGTGGTCAAACTGTCACCTTAACACCAAAAGCAAAAACAGTTTCTCCAATATGATGATGTGGTCTTCTGTCATACTCACTTGCTTCTATTGTCTCTTATGTTTTGTTTCAAAACCACAAAGTCAGTTCTTGGGTGTTTTTCTATAAAGGTGGAAAACTCTCCATCTTTCGGGCATCCCTATGCATTTCACTCCTGTGGTCTTTGATCTTATCCTAGGACAGTTGTTTTTCTCTTCTTTAATCTAAATCTACCTTCTTGCAGTCTTGAGTTTATTACTCTAATAATCATGCATGGCAATTTGTGTGTTTTTCTTTATTGTAAGTTACTGTCTTTGGAGCCCTGTATGTCATGCTTTCCCTCTACTTCACACTAAACAGTACGGTGTGTGAGTTAAGATGTGAGGAACCAAAGTCCTATCACTGCTGTTCAATTGGTGTGTTCCCAGAAGGTGTCCTCTTCATGAGATTTAGTTGTTTCGTAGCAAGCAGCTTCCTCTGCTTTTTATAAGAAACAGCAGTGAAGGATTGGAGAAAGCTCTCATTGTGACAGTTTTACAAATGTCAGTCCATCCCCTTGAAAGAGTTTTGATAAACCAGCATTTTCTGAGGAGGGGAAATGAGAGTTTAACAAAACGATTCAGAATCACCAAAACCCAGCAGCCTCTTTCAAAAGGACAGCTTGAGAGCTGTTGAAAACTGATGTGTCTATACTTGCCACAATAGCAGCTTCTGCATTGCCTGCATGCTAGCTGCTGTGACTTAGTTTGGGGTTTATTTCTAGTTTTGCATTCATAGTTTTTTTCTGTTTAGTATCTTTGAGACTCCTGTGGAGTGCCACTAGGAATATGTCTGTTGGAGGAAGATTACCCATATATAATTATTTCTGAAGATGATCAGCTGTGATTTTAATCCATTAGATATATACTAGGTAGTGTATTGATTTTTTACTAATGATAACTTTTAATAGACCTGTCATGCAGTATCAAGTCAGATTCTTTAGAGAATTCTTTAGGCTTAGATGTACTTCGTAACCCCTATATGACGCAGCGAGAGTATTCACCTTAAAACAGCTGTGTTATCTTGATTGATGAGACTTAAGATGTTCTTCCAAGCATGCCAAGAGGATCACTGTCACATACTCTGTTCGTTGTGGAAGAGACAGTGTCTTGCACCAAAACCAAGGAATAAGCCTTACATATTTTCACAAACACCATTTGATATCAGTAATGCTTCTGTGTGATGGTGTGTTTACTTAGTTTGTACAGTTAACACCTAAGTGAATTTGGAGTGAGATAAAGAAGAGTTTTATTTTTACCAAAGAGATGTGTATGTGTTCTCTAAGAATGCAAGACTTTTGAGGAGGGAAAGGAAACAAATAATCAATTTTATTTATCTCTCAACTTCACTGAATAGATACAGACAACTGATCTGCCCTGACAGCATGATCCTCAGTCACTATTTCCATGGATAAAGTCTTGGTCCTTCCTGTGCAGTGATCGCTCACAGTTGTTTAGTCTTAGTTTTCCTCAAAAAGTATTCTTTCTGCAGTTCCTAAACTATAACCTATAGTTCCTCTACTATATAATTGTGTGTTTATGGAAGATGTTCTCTGACACCAGTTCTTAAATGTGTAATTTATTTGTGAATATTGGAAAAGGAAGATGTTTTTACAGCTTTTAAGTGGTTGGTTAGTTATCTGATTATTATGAAGAAAACTTTACAATTAAGGGATTATTAAAAAAAAAAATCAACTTTTACCTTTTTGATCTTAAGAATTTCCTTATATGACTGCTGACAGTTTGCTTTTAGGACTGTATATTCCAGTTTTCAATTGGAATGCCTTTTGTCTAATAATATTTTTTTTATTCATAAGAGACATGACATACTGTAGTTCTCAATATATGCTTTCAGAAAAAGGAATTGTCCTCTTTAAAAAAGACACCAAGACATATGTATACACTTTGTACAGAAACATTTTAATTTATTTTCTTAACAGTTAGCTGAAGTAACATACTATTATGTGAAATAATAAAATTCTCAATATGAGATCTTTATTAAATTCACAAGTTTTTATCAAGGCCATATTTTGCAGAGGATACAAATCCAAAATAGAATATTAGAAAAACATTGGGAGACTCTTCAGAAACATTGTGCTTTAATTTATAATGTATAATCTATACGTACTGTATAAACTATATAAAGAATCAAGCAATCATGTCTTTCAGTGTTATCTATTGCCATCATTCCCCATGCATTGAGGCTCTCACTATAGCTATTACTATAAAACGTTCCCTAAGTACATAAAGGCTCTAATCGTTAAGATTTTTATTACCAGCCACACATACAGAGCTGCAAATTGCCTTGTTTCAGATTTATTATGTATTACTCTAGAAATTCTATAAAGATCAAAAGAACTGATTACAATGTTGACCTTTGCATTAACTCATCTGAATTTAAATTCAAGTGTTTGATTTGGGAAAATAAGTCCATTTATCATAGGTCTGCTACTGAGGGGATTGTGCAGCCCTGATTGGGAGTGCTGAGACCAAATTTATTTATTGAGCGTGGGCTTGAAAATTGTTTGTAGGACAAGAGGAACAAAAGTTTGACCTGCCATTGTGTTGCACCCAGGGAACAATGTGGTAGTTGCCCTTTTTGAATATCTACCATTCTGTTCTTGCTGAAGAGCCAAAAGATATTTATAGTTTAAAAATATATAACTGCTTTGAAAATGGAAGCCAATGAGTCTTTTCTCACTGTGAGATAATTAACTGTTAAATAGAAATGTTACAGTCTAGCAATATGGAAGAAGACATGCGGTATTCTGGATCATAGCATTTCCTTTTTCAAGTCTATTTGAAGTTTACTGCCCTGGAAACATAAATATTTATGAGTGTACATTTTAGAACTTGCTCTTCAGCTAGTACAAGGATGGTAGCTTTATCAATTAATTAATTGTAACTCATTTAATGTGCATATTTATACCAGCTGAAAGGCTAGTCCCTACAGAAAAGTAAATAAGGGTAAAAAATTGGAACTAATAGAGCTGGAAGTGATGTATCTGTACAGAGTCTTTGTAGTAGTGTTCACTTTCTTGTGAGATGTTAAAGGTGGAGGTTTTGTCAAATAAGTGCAACTTACACTTTAAAATGTTGGAATTGGCAGTTTTGTGGGTTTAGGCCGAGGCCAATGTGTGAGACACATAATTTACTACTTAAAGATTTATTTCCACTCTGGTTTGTAATAAACATGTTATATTTAGTGTAAACTTAAGGTAATTAAATTCAGATACAATGCAAGTCCTTATCTGTTTGTCATGTAGCGATAGCAGACCTACAAATAGTGCACTGCGCTACATAAAGCTGTACGTAGAACAGGACATCTGTTGTTTGCATGCATGCATTCTTACTCTTACACTGGCAAACACAGGAAAGCCACGGTGATGATTCGCCTCGTACATTTGTTAATGCTTTATTTGATTTTTAGTTTTCTGCTAAGGAAAATAGCTATTACACTGAATTATTTAATCAGAAAATGCTTTTGTTGAAACCTTAGTATATTGGGAATGTGTTGATGTCACAACGGTATCCCCAAATGATTCAGTTAAAAGGAGAAAGGTGGATGATGAAATACCATTTCTGGTATGAAAAGTGACTTGTCTTGACACATGGTTTGCAACATTTTGGACAAGTCACTTTAGATAGCCAGCAGGAAGGTTTCAGAAAATAAAGTTAACATTTGCTCCACCCTTGAAGAAGTACATACAGATATGTTTAAGACACTTAGCAAAGTTTGATTTGGGAGCTTACTGTTCAGTGGAGATGTTTTTATTTATGTCTCTGAGTCATATGGCTGAGAAATTAAGTGCTCTTAGTGGGAATGCATTTTTTGTATATTAAGAAAAATCTAGCTTTTAAGATGTGTATCTCATACACTAAGTAAAAATGACATTGCTTCTTAGGGTTCCTTCAAACATGTGTAGTTTCAAACATCTTAATATTACCCATTCTATTGTTCTGCTACTGTGTGGCATTTTTAAAACTTCATGTTTTGAACTCCAGCTCCTCACGTTTATGAGCTGAATGTGGGTGATGATTCAGTAATAGATGGAGACTGTTTAATGCATGCCAAGGGTGGTAGGTACATCCTGTCCTAATCAGCCTAAAGTTTTGTGAGTTCTGAAATCAGCAAACTCACAAAGCAGTTGTGAAGGATATTGTCTGGTCTCTGGTGTTTATTCCTCTTTAGACACCTAGTGCAAACCTAAGTGTGCTCCATTAAAATAAATGGCTGCAGCTTTAGGGGGATTAGTGGGGTTTTTGTTTGGTTTTGCTAGGTCTGTTTAGTCTACCACGCATTTTATCTGCAGGATTGTCTGCAGGTTTAAGTTATTGCTATGTGAAGAAATGTATTCCGAACTTGGAAGGAAAGAACTCCATTGTATTAGGGGTAAGATTTTCAGCTCAAAAGTTCTTAGTCATTTACTTAACGAGGACTCCTGAGGAACTGTGTAAACTTAAACTTTTAGGAACTACTTTTCCAGAATTGTATTAAACTGAGGAATAATGTGAAACTAACACCCCACCCTAAGTCTCCAGTTTCTTTACTGAAGTTTCTCCAGTTTCTTTTCTTTACTATTTTATTTAGTTTCATCAATAGTAATTTTGAAACCTTGTGATAGATCTCTCACAGTATTGTACCTGATATAAAAAATAGATAACTCTTAATAGAAACCAAAAGCATAATAGCCTTTTGTGAGGAGGCAGAAAACCCCCGATTACTTCTGTGTAGATCAGAATCCTAAAGGACATTGGGAAGAAAATATTATTAATACAGAGATGATGTACTGTCTGTTCTTTTGGCATGAAGGCATTCATTGGTTGTTTCTGACGTCAGGTGGAAGGAGAACAGACACCGAAATGTTTGTATTTTTAAAGTATCTTAAACTGCAGTAATTTCCAAACCTAATATATTTTGAAATGCTGTGCTAATGCAGATATATCTACATAGTCAAAACAGAATCTCACCCCTTTTTCCTTTACCTAGGTCTTGTAAATTTTAAAACATGAAGCCTAGTGGTGTGTTTAATAAAACATACTCCAGTTGCCTAAGGATGATCTGGAAGCGTGTCATATCTCTGTTTTCAGATATCAAGGATTTTTCCCGTTATTCTCTGTTCATGTTTACCGTTTGACTTCTAAATCTGAACCTTGGAGGTAGTAGTCTCCTTAAATATTTTTAAACTGCAGAAATTGCACAAATATTTAGGTTTAACAAAATACAATGTTAATTATTCTTGAACCAATCCAGTACTGTATTGTGTTGTTTGCTTATGTTGCCTTTCACTACAAATGTTTTTGTAGATGTCAAACCAAGATCTTGTCTTAAGATGAATGAAATCCATTCAAAGAATTCAGGGGGAATAGAAAAGTCCTACAATAGGAAAGAGGAATCATTCATGGGTGGAATGATGGTAAAATGTTGGATCATAAAAAAATATAGGAAATAACTTCAGAAACTTTAAGCTAAGGTACAAATGGGAAATATACTTTTGTTAATTTTAGACACAAAATCTGTCTTGAGTGGTTTGATATTAAAACTTCTGGAGCTGATTGATAGGTTTTAACTTTGAATGAAAGAAAACCATAGTTCTTTTCCCCAAATCTTATGATAGAAGTAAGGAGGACTTTGGTTAGAGCAAAAGCTTCCAAAATTAACCTCACAGGTCTGCAAGGAAAAGCAGGAAATAAAATGAATTCCTGTACTGAACTGAGGTTGAAGATATTTATGAAAAGGTTTCATGGGAACAGGAATTTACCTGCTGCTTTTATTCTTCCTCCAGAGATTCAGCTAAACTATTTAGTTGTGGAAGAACTGAGGTAAATATTTTTAGTTCTTAAAAAAACAAAAAAAACCCCCAACAACAAACACAAAAAACCCACAAGAAAACACCAACCAACCCAGCATTTCTTTGTGTATCAGGTTAAGCAAATAAGAAATTTTCAAGGTTCAGGACACTTCATATAGTTTGAACTTGGTTTAGCTGAGGTTAAGGATGAGCTAGGCAAAACTGAAGTAGGGCAAGTATGCCTGTATCACTCGATTTCAGAACTGCAAAGACTTTTCAGTGAACATCTCTCTCTTGCCAACAACATTCCTCCTAATTAATATATCACTATATATTTATGAATTTTAAAATAATTTTTTAAAAGACCCTCAAAATGTATTTTGTTTTGTGTTACTTAAATATCTGTGGGTCTTAATGCCAGATTCAAATGGATGTTTCCATATATTTTTCTTCTTGGCCACCTGCACGATTTAATGTTGTCAGGGGTATGGTATGTACAACAGCACTTTCTGCCAATACTTATGATTTCTTGAATGCTGCCATCAAATGCAATTTTTAAGAGATTCAGACAAAATTACAAATTTTCCTGTTTATATTTTGTTTTCCCATTACTTGAGCTGTTTATTTGCTATAACTCTTCTTAAATTCAGTTTCCAGTTAACTTTGTGGGATGCAATATTTACCCTATTGGTGTCCAGTTAATAAATAAATAGATTAGCTTTCTCTTGACCAGCAATTTTCATTTTTCTAGGAGAAATCTGAGCACCTTATCAACAGTTGAGCCTAACATTCTTTCTAGTGTTAAAACTACCTGCAAATCAAACAAGGCCTAATAATGTGCTGATTGTCCTCAATTCAGCCTCTATTCCAGTACTGTTTAAAGTCTTCATGTGTTTGGTAGGAAATGGCATCATCATAGTATTGCTTCAGTAGATAAATAGAAGGTACTGATCCTGTAGCTTGCATTTAAGCAAGCAAACATCACAGATACACACTGGCAACAAATGAAATGCAAACTTAATAACTCACTTTATAAATTATGCCCAGAACTTTCTCATTACCCAAGGGCAACTTCGAATTCCCTTGGCATTTTGCAAGGAGTTGCTGATAGCCACAGACCATAATTCTCTGATGTATGGTCTCCACCCTAAGGTGGGTGGTAAGTCAGTCTTCTACAGGACCTTGAAAAATGTGCTTTACAGCTTTGTGTCTGAAAAATAACCATGCTGTCTGTGCTCTGCAACACATTAAACACTTGCAATGGAGAGAAAAATGTTCTTTACTTGTCTTCTGTGTAGTGAGAACTCAACAAACCAGTTACTCCTCTTGTCGTTATTTCTACAGTGATGCTTCCTAAGTAGAGGTTATGCTTTTGGTAGCCAAAAGTTGCCTGTATGTGGTTTTATTAGGAATTTCAGAAGCCCAAGGCAGCTAATGTGTTGCATAGGGACCAAAACCTAGTCTTATGGGTCCGACCAGAAAAGTAAAATAGATGTTACCAGAGGCATCAGCAGAAAGTGAATTGTCTTTCCCACATATTAATCCCAGGAGCAGAAGAGCCTGTAAATGAGAACAGTGCTCTGATTTCTGTCTTGCAACAGAGGCAGTCACTGAGTCAGACATCTTTTGCTGCCTTTGGTCACACACATGCTTGTCTAGCCAATGTTTAAACTCTCTTTCCTGTACATAGTTTTAAATTTAAAAGGATTAAAAGTTTTTCACATGGTAAACACAGCTTTCTGACAGAAACACTGTTTGTAAAAGTAAGTGTAACTTGACAGCACAATTACAGAAACATCAACTGTTTTAACAAAATAGCATAAAACTCCCGAGTAAATATATGTTGTGTGCCATGAAAAACATAGGAGAAAACATAGCAATAATATTTCATCTGCTGGAGGAGTGGATAGCAGATACAAACAGCATTCTGCTCCCAGAACACAGGTTTCACCTTCCTTTATGAATTAGTGTTTTGGGATAGCTATCATTTTAATGCATTACAAGTTTAAATTACTGTAAGGAGCTATAGGTTCTCTCTTAGGAGTGTACTGTGGTGTTTTCCATTTTGTAGGGCTTGATATCATACAGAGTGAACCTTGGGGTATTCTTACTGATAAGGAGGGATTTGAGAGTAAGATAATACAGTTTAGTCTTCATATTGAAGTTAATGGTGACTTTGCAGAATCTATTCATGAGCTTTTGGCAAGATATACCTTTAGTATCTGCACTATGTTAGAAATTTTGAAATGCAATGCTACCTTACCCAAGTGTTGATATCCCAATGTGGGACTGCTATTAAGCCTAACAAGCTTGACAGTCTCTTTTAAAATGTATGAGTGGAATTCCCACTTTTGATTTTTTTTTTTTTTTTCCCCTATTAGAACCTACTTGTTTCCATTTCTTCTATAATAGAAGTCATGAATTATTTACATTTGATATTTGAAGACAAGGTGATGGAAAAGCTTGGGAATGTCTTACTAAGAAAAATTATATTTCTTGTAATATATTTTAAAACGTATTTTATTTCTGCGTCATTTTGCTTAGGGGGAAAAAAAAAAAAAATCTTAATCCTGAATTTAGCTTGACCTTAAAAATGCCCAATAAAAAGTTGATTTCTGAGCTTTCTACTTACTTGTCCTGGTGTTTACAATTTGAAACATTGGTTATAATTATATATTAGATGGCAGGGCAGAGAAAGTGGCAGACACAAAAGGATTTCTAAAATCTACCAGTCATGTAAGCTTGCAGGGTAAAACATTCAGGTACAGGAAAGCTAAAAAAAATTGTCATCTGAGTATGATACTGTCAACAGTGAAACTGGCCAAGTTTGTACCTGAAACTTCCCTAAAGCCTTTTTCCTGCTGTTTCAGCATTGGTGTGAGCCCTTCTGGTGGGAATTTCATTTGAAATGAAGAAAAATTGTTTTGTGGGCACTAATTATTTAACTTATCTAACCTAAAGGGCAAAGGTTCATGCTTTTATTTTAGCAGCTCAAATGTGTACATTTCATAAGGTCTGTTATTGATCAAACTGTATAAATTTTGAAAGTTATTTTATTCCAAATCTTACCAAAGTGTAACCTTTTAAACAAAGATTTTCTGATACTTGAATTATTTTCTTCATATAGGAAGTTCTTAGTTATGCTGCTATCAGCATTGTCTTTTGCCCAGTCTTCCTATTGGCTCATTCTCCTGAAAATAGCTTAGGGTACTGTCTGGTTTTTGTTGTCCAGGCTGTAATAATGCTCATTGGGTGCCCTTTTTAAAAACAAAAGGTAACAAGGTTTTCATGCAAATGAAACTTGAGCAGTTGAAGACTAAGAATGTACAGAACCATAGGTTCTAGATAGGAAGCCATTCTGCAGCTAAGAGGGAGAGGACAGTTATCATAGCAGATCAGTTCTGCCCACCTCTGTTGGGGATTGCTAGTCCTAACCACTTTCCCAATCACTGGAAGTGTAGCCATGTGGAAAAGATGGGACAGAAAGAATAGAACCTCATTGTACTTCTGTCTGCTACAAGCCTTTTTTTGGTGAGATAAGACTTCAGAGCAATGCAGGCAATGGGGCATTCTGTTTAATTGCAGTGGCTGGCTATTTGTTTTTCATTTAGTTATAATTTATTAAACTAAAATCCCTTTCTCTTTTGAAAATAAAAAGACGTTATTTGCAGTCTGCATTCTAGTCATAGTATTTTTCATCTGTTTTCTAATAGTCCAAATCTATCATTAACATGTCTAAATATGTTCATGGCTATATAAATTAATGGAATTGATGTCAGCATGTTTAAAATTAGTTTTAATGTATAAGTAAAATGAAAAGACTTTAAAACAAATTATTTGTCTCAAAGCTCCATTTATATGGTGTATGTTTCAAGCTAATAATCAGGGCTTACTGTGGGTCAGCATGTCATATCCCAGTGGTGTCTAGTGAGATGGAGGGTTATCTTATATGTCAGCTAGATAACCCTGTGAACAATTTTGAGCTGTGGAGATAATGGGACTGAATTCTGAAATGAGTTGGAACTCTGAAAAGGGGCAGAATTCAGAACAGGAGCTGGAAATATCAGAGTACAGTGTCGTGTGTGAGCACCGTATGGCTGCTTATGAAGGCAGTCACCTTTTGGCATCAGTAGCCACTTATGTTTGACAATAATCCTTCTTGATAGGGTGCAATTAAAATGCAGGGGAATGGCAAATCAGGTACATATTCCTATAGAAAAGAAAAGCTAAATAAAAAAAAATTACTTCCTTACTAGTGGTGCTGTCTTTGTTATTTTTTTTTAATCTAATCTTTTATTTCAATACAAATATTGCACGATAAGCTAATAAGTATTTTTTGTCATGTTTTGGACAGCTTTTGCTCTCTTCTCTTCTAGTTGTGCTGTGCACAATTACTGTGTTGTTTTTAAAAAAATACAGTTTAATGTTTCTCTTTTTCTTAAAAATATAATTTTTATGTGCTTTTAGGAATTTGTAGATCATCTTTCTGGTAACAGATGCACTTTCATACTTGATTTTTTTTTTTCATTTTTTATTATTCTATATTTCACTGGTTTTAAATTTATAAATAAGGAAAAGGCCAAATTTTTTTTGGCACATTTATAAAAAGGATAGATATATATTCTCTGGTTTCATACCTTCTCAGGTGACAGAACAGACTTTCTAATTGTGCATCTAAATCAAACCATTGATACCATAATTGAAATAATTCAGTCTTCATACAAAACATATAACTTATATAAACAAATTATAAACTACTTGAGTTTCAGGTTTGCTTCCACCTTCAGAGCTAGCACAGTATATCTTGCTGAATTAAATTATTAGCTTTTGTAAAATGGACTTTTGCATGTATATATTTATAGTAGATATTTTGACAAGTCTTAGGAGCACCAGTCTTAAAGATATTTTTTTCCCAGTCTGTTGTATCACTCATCTTGTACTTGCCTTTTGTTTTTAATCATAGTATAAGAGAATTATTTAGCACTGACAAGCATATTATTTCTATTAGCATTTCTTCACATGCTTTGATAACCACAGTTGTAACTCATCACAAAAGCTCAGTGACTTATGTAGCCTTTGGCCAGCCAGTAGAGGCCACTCATAGCTTGCTACTGAAGCGGGGCGGTGATTGAAAAATGGGAGTTTTGTTGTATGCATGGGATTTTTAATCCAATCTGAGTAAACTTACACTGCCATGAACTGTCATAGTATGACTTGTACCTGCAGTGAGTTCTGAGTAATTCTGCTTATATATGTAAATGTATTTAATATTGACATTTATCTGTTTCCTATAGTAAGTCCCGTGGCAGTAAGAATAAAAATCATCTTCAATCGTATGCTTGAAGCAGTGTTAAAAATCAAATGCTTTGATGACATCCTTTGTTGTTGGTATAATCTTTACTGTCATTATGTTATGTTACATTACTATGAAGAAGTAAGGAAAAACTATTATGGGCTACTTTGGAGGAGGAAAGGAGGGTCTTGTTTGTATGTTTTTCTTATTTTTCCCAAATGAGGAACTGAGCTGCAGAAAACAACTTACCAAAGGTCAAAACAGCAAGCCTGCAGCAGAGCAAGGAATTGAACCTGTGTCTCCTAGGTCAAGGCTAGTATGCTGGTCACTGCTCTGCTCCTTCGTCCTGTCTGTACCACTGTGTGGGTAACTTCACTTATTGATGATAATTTTATGAGTAAAAACATTATTTCAGCATTTTAGATCCTTCTTAACTAATAAGGATACAGTTCCCACACTACTGAAGTCAAAATCCAGTTGATTTAGTGAAGCTAAGATTTCATCCTAGAAAAAGTTTTAGATCTAAACAGGCAGCTAACATATCATAATAAAGATCTTGCATATATATATATATATATATGTATGCAGCGTATTACTGCAGCATTTAATTAGTAGCTCTTGTACTAAGGAAAATTTGGTTTCATTAAAATAAAATTTGTTAAATATTAGCAAATAGCTAGTGAAGTAGCAAAATTTTGGCCATTGTTTTGTTGCCATATATAATACAAATCAAACAGCTGCCCTGAAGATTTTCCTTTTCCTAATATAAAAAAAATTGAAATAGTGGTGCTGTGTGATGGGTTTATGCAGCCCTGGGGATCTTACATTTGCCTTTTAACAAGGTGTTGGTTTAATTTAAAAAAAATAAATACATAAAAATAAAAAATCTAATTGATATTTTCTTCTTGAGACCATTTTTTGAGTGCTGTGAGCTGCTGTTGGAGCAATGGTGCCACATAGTATTATTTCATATTAAATATTAGGAATCTCAAAAGAAACTTTCTTACTGTCTTACTTGCAGATAGGACGCTTGCACTTTTCACTTACCTGATGTTTTCTCCATAGGCCAAATAATTCTTTTACATTGTAGTACTAGTACTTATTTTCTCTGCTTTAATAGCTCCTCAGTGTTAACATATCACATACCTAAAGGTAGCATATATGCACTAATGTATATCATTACAGTGCATCATTAAACTTATTCTGTTGCCTATTCTATAGTATATAAAAGCTTGTCCCTTTGACAAAGATTCAGGACAAAACATGGTCTGTAATATTTTCTGCTAGTGTTACCATTTGAAACAAGAAGTCTTACACCTCAAGTCTTTTTGGTTTTAAATTTATAATTACATAATTCCAAATTTAGGTTTTATCATAAAAGCAGCAGAGAAAAACTGCATAATAGCAAAGATTTACGAAGATATTCCCTGTTTTTCTTTTATACGTAATATTTAAATTCTCCATCTTTCTTTGAAGGAGCTATGTTCAATAGTGGAGTTTTTTCTTCTAATCTCTGATACCATAGTTTTTCTTTTCCATCTGTTAATCATTCAATTGAAAACCATATATGAAGAGATAGAGGTATTTTGATCAGCTGTGTGAAAAGAAATGTAGAGAAAATTCTTAACAGTGTGTGAAATCACTGGAGAGATTGGGGAGCTGGGACATATTCTTTAACTCCAAGCAACTTACTGATTCTCATTTTATCTAGGGTGCATAGCTCTTTCACTTCTTTTTTTTTTATTGAGAGAAAACAATAAAACATGTACAGAGATGTGTGTTTGTTTGGGATTAAAGCCCATGTCTTTTTACCTATTTTTCTTGAGATTTTTCTCCTTCCTTATCACTTGCATATATTTTGCAAGCAGAGTGGCAATGATCCATTGATTTTTTTTGCAACACTATGTTAGTAAGAGGTCAGTTTTAAAGAATTACAACTAGACTAGCAAGAACTGGCATAGAACTATTCTGTAGAACTATTCTGCCACTGAACCATGTCTTCGTGAAGACTTTGTAGAGTTTGACTGAGCATCACTTAAAGATACTCTGTACATTAAAGAGATACTTCTCTGGAATGGTCAGTTTGGGCCCTTCAGCAAGAATGTGCTTGTAGAGGGAATAAAAATGCAATGATAACGTCAACCAAGAGTTATGGCAATGATTCAGTAATGTATACTGAGAAAGCTGGTTTTATTTTCTTAGTGTCCTGTTTTTCTATATTGCTCTGAGTCAAATAAAATAAACAGTAGCATTCAAACAACCAGTGACTGTACTGTAGACATTTTGCTCCCTCTCACTCAGTGGTAAGACCAGCCGGGCAAAAGAGGTGGTGGTCCTGCTGTATTCAGCACTGGTGTGGCCTCACCTCAAGTACTGCGTGCAGTTCTGGGCCCCACCATTTAAGAATGTCCTCCAGAGGAGGACAACAGCGCTGGTGACAAGGCTGGCAAGCATGTCCTGTGAGGAGCAGCTGAGGACTTTGGGCTTGTTTAGTTTGGAGAAAAAGAGGCCGAGGGGCAGCCTCATGGCTCTCTACAGCTTCCTGAGGAGGGAAGGTAGAGAGGGAGGTGCTGATGTCTTCTTCCTGGGATCCAGTGACAGGACGTGTGGGTATGGTTCAAAGCTGTGCCAGCGGAGGTTTAGACTGGACATTAGGAAGCATTTCTTTAGTGGGAGGGTGGTCAAACACTGGAACAGGCTTCCTACAGAGTTGGTCAATGTCATAAGCTTGTCAGTGTTTGAGACATTTGGACAATACCCTTAGTAACATGCTTTAACTTTTGGTCAGCCTTGAATTGGTCAGGCAGTTGGACTAGATGATCATTGTAGGACCCGTCCAACTGAAATATTCTATTCTATATTGTTAGCATTTAAAAATAACAGTTGCTGTGTTGAACATTATTTTTGCAAAGTTAAATCCTCTTTCTTGTCCTTCTTTTTCTATTTAATCCCACCATCTTCCATATATCACTTGTGAAGTTTGTCATGTGTAATATCTCAGGCAGTAGTTTACAATGTTATGTATTTTAAGGCAAAACCCCTTAGTCTTGAATACTTTTCAATTTTACTGCTTCCATCAGTATAGGTCATTGTTTGTCAGGCAAAGCAGTCTTTGCAAAACAGAAGGAGTACTTTGTCTCTGAGTTGGAGTACCTGTGTTTCAGGGACTCTATAAACAGTATGCAGCCACCACCTTGTCATCTTATTCAAGCAACGGTAAAAGGATTTGTAGCCAGAAGAAACTGAGAGTTCCAAAGATTACTCTAAACTTTATTCATAAAACAATTATATCAGTTGTAGATTACAGTATCTCTTGTGCAATGTGTTACTGGGGAGACTTTGCACGGGAGGAAGATAAGCAAGGAGGCTCAAAGGTTTCCTTAGTTTCCCTTTACACTCCTAATTTTGCTGCTTTATGCAACTATGCAACAGCACAGATTGCAACGCAGTTGGGCTGTGTGAAGACCCATTGATATTTCTTTTGTATTTTTTGAAGGTCGATAGTATTCCTCATCCTCTAGGATGTCTTTCCTAGTCATTTGCTACATCTAGTAAGTTTTTTAAAAGCTACTATTCTTAATTAGGGGAAGTATATTAAAAATGGAAGCATTTCTAACTTTAATATAGTTACCTAAGTTTCCAGTATGAGTGTGATTATGTTCAGTTGTGGGGTACTGCAACTTCTAGAAATACAGACTATTAAATATATTGCTAAAAAGCTTGAAGGAGGTTGTTGGTCATTTCCTATGCACTTTAATGTCTCATAGGAAGGAACTTTTGAAGCCATAATTCTGTTCATGTTCATATATGAACTTTAAAGCATGCCAGGCCATTTTTTTCCAAAAGTTTATCCATCAAAAGAATTTTTTAAAACCCCCAAAACTATAGTAATAGTATTAGAAAAAAATCTGCTGCATTTTTTCCTGTAAAGCATGTGGCAAAAGTAGTCTACAGCACTTGTTGGACGTTATCAAAATGTGCTTTTTCAGATTGCATTTAACTTGCCCATGGGAATGGTAACATAAAAACATCAGACATGAGCAAGAATTTGATGAGAAGAAGGACAAGCCCACTTCAGTTCCAATGTCTTTTCTCAGGTGACTCAGTCCTGGTCACCTTGATCCCTGTGGCTAAGAGCCATCAAGGACCATATCCATCAGTGCTAACCATACAGTATCAGCTCTATATTGTGTGTACTTACAGCTAATTTAGCATACAAGTGTTAAAAACTAACACTCTTGTGTATATAAGGAGAATGTTTAATAGTGTGTAAGAATTGACCATTAGAGTGTTTTTAATGAATTAACTTGTTTTTAAAGTTCAAAACAGGCCTGATCTGTCAGTCTTGTAAACATTCCCATCACAGCAATTCTGATTCCCTGATACGTGTGTGCACTCAGATATGCACACTAGCATACATTCAATTAAAAAAAAAAAATTAGTTGTGCAAACCTTCAGTGCTGTTTGTTCTTAGTTACCCAATGGAAAGCTAGTACTTACTTTACCCCCCGATTTCTTCTTGTGCACTGGGATTTCATCACCTAAAACAATTCTAGGTAACTATCCATTTTTTGCATTAATAAAGAACCTGCACAGTGGAGAGAGTGTGTGTTTTGATTTTAGTGTCCTGAGATCTGCTGCTTTCTGGAGCAATTGGTTCTCTCTTCTGTGGAGATTCAGCATATCTTTGGAGTATTTTTCTAATAGTGAGTTAACAGGTAAAGATGGGCAATAGGTCTTGTTTTGGCTTTTTACACCCTAGATAAGTTTTGCAAATTGGAATTAATTTGTATTAACATATTGTGAATCTTACTATAATCATCATTCAGTTTTATGCAGAGTTCTGTATGTATGCATTATGAGTTTAGTTTTATAAATATTCTGTGGCTGCTTGGTAAATGAAGCTATCTGGGTGTGCAAGAGAAACCTGAGCACAGTGTACTTTTTGATCAATTGTAACTGTATTCCCAGCAAGTCCATAGAATCATATAAATTAGTGGAAAAACATACTTCTGTGGTTTATATATTATTTTAAAACTGGCAATTTATCAAGAGATTTTTCTTGAAATTTCCATGCTTATTAAATTTCAGATTATGTATTTTGAGTAAGCTGGAAACTTTTTTCCATAAGTATGGCTGCAGGTAAACAACCAATTTTAGTCCAGAAAATAGCTTTTGCTTCTGTCAACATGTTGTTTATTTTCTCCCTGAGATAAAAAGTTCAGTTTTCTGATATTTGTACCAAGATAAAGTCTGTAAACAAGATTAATATAGTGTGGAAAAGGTTGTCAGCAGCCCTGGCAAAGGAAATAAGTTGCCTGTACACAGAACATACTGTAAACTGAATAAAAGTGTCAGGTCCACCATGAGATAATATGATCATGAACCTCTAACAAAGCATGACATAGGCACAGTCGGCTTTTCTTATAGCCACAGTGTAGAAAATGGATTACTGTATTCCAGGGATACCCACTGGAATAGCATGAAAACCTCATTTTGAGATTAATGCAGGATGTAACTCTCAAGAGCTGAGCTACATGTTTACTTATAGCGTTAAAGTAACAGTTTAGTTATTAATCCTAAAATTTTGAAATTACATATTAAAATACTTGTTTATATTTCTAGGTCTGTCTTTGTGAATTGACGTTTCTTGCTTTTATTATTAGGTGAACTATGACATTACAAAAGCAACATTTGGTCACTGTTTTACTTTTATCATGTGGCTATGTAAGTCCTTACTAAGTCTAGTAAAACAGTTAGTTTCAAATGCCTGTAAAGCAGTAGGTGCTGTTCTCCCATGTAGCCACCATGATTTCCTCTACTAAGGATTTGTATGTTTGCATAAATTTTTCTGTGGTATGGTATTACCAACTCTTTTCAATCATCATCAGCCAGAAAAGTGACAACACTTTAGGGTTTCTTAATCTGGCCCCAACTGACATGGTTTTTCAAGTCAAAGAAACAGATTTTGGTCAAATACTTTAACTACACGAAGCTTTCAAATTATTCAGTGAGTGTTCTTTGAAAGTTTTCCAAACTTGGAGCTCCAACTGTCCTGGCTTTTCTCCATCATGACACCAGATGAATAGGGATATTTTTCTTTTAAAGTTGAGCTCATTGTTCTTTTAATAAAGAGTAGGCTGCTTTTATCTGCTTATGTAATTTCGGCAAGCCTGAGACGTATAAATGTATTATCATTGAGTTTTTGTGGTCTCCTTTCAAAACTGGCAGAACATCTGACTTCATTCCCACCTCTGGTCATCTACTGACTATAAAACTATCTCCAAGGAACCAAAATTTGTTACTGCATTCTTTCCACAGGAATAGTTTGCCTTGTGCTCTGGTTCTTCAAGCATGAATTTCATTAAGTGGTCTCTTATTCTTCTGCTCTTACCTTCTACATGTCCAGACAAAATAAGCAGAAAATAAAAATAAAGCTGTTTGAATGCATTCTTGAACAATACCAGAATATCATCATCTGCAAAAGTCTGCATATGCAATAATGCATTCTTATGATCATTCTTAAATTGAGCATGTAACTTATTTTTTGTTTCAGTATATAAAGCAGCAGACAAGGAGTACAATACAATGTGGTAAAAATTATTTCTTTGCTTTCTGTCCGACATGAACTTGAATTTCAGAAGTTTTGTGTTGGGACTCAAAGGTTGGGAGAATTTTTTAATAAATTTATTGCTGTATTGTTCATAAGGATAGTATGTTGACTATGATTTTTAAAACATCTAACTTTCATTTTTTTGGAGATAAAGTGTTTCATGGACTTTTCAAAAGTAACTTAGTCCCCTAACATATGTAAATGTCTAACATCCAATCAGATTTACACATAAAGGATTTTGGTAAGTCTTGTATAGCATTTTCTGCACTCAGGCTTTAATTAAAAATTGCAGATAATGCTAATTGCATTTACTGTGTCTAGTGTACTGTCTCTATTTTGTATTTAGTATTTGTGATATGTTTTGTTAATAAACAATTACTGTGTGCATATGCTACCCCATTATTCAAAAGCTTTTTTTCCCCTGCTTTTTTTCCATTAGATTACTCCAGGACCAGGTAGTAGCAGGAAAACGGTTCACTTGTCCCAGGATTCTCTTCACCATGAGTGAGTATCAGTGATGGGAGTTATAACTTTTTATTATTGTTTGCTTTACAGTAGTATTTCTGTCCCAAAGCTGTATTTTACAACTGTACAAACGTGGTAAGAGAGCCTCAGCTCAGTTACATAATGATCTCTATTAAACAGTAATATTTGTAATCCTTTGTAATTCATTTTATGTTTCTTAATGAAACGTGAAGTTCAGTGCTTTGTAAGTGTGCTTTTATGAACTTGCTAAGTATATACGTTCCTAAAACTCAATGCTTTTTAAGGCTAGATATCAAGTATGGGTTGTTTAAAAAGACCTGCTTTATTTTTCTCCAAAGGGAAATTCAGAAATGCCAGGCTTGAATAGATGAAAATGAACATGCATCACATCTTTGAGTCTTTAACATATCATGTGAGGATGAACATTATCATAACTTCTACAAAAAGACATTGAATTAATTTCTTAGACACATGTAAATAGGGAACGTCATTCAGTTTGTTTAGTTACTCCAGAGTGCCATTACTGTAAACTCTTTTTCTGTTCAGTTGACAGTGTTTAGCAGCACTATTTCTTGGTTATCTCTTTTGAATAGTTACAATAAGAAGGTTTTCCTATATTTTCCAAATCAGAAGTTTAAAACATAGACACACATGATTAGGAAATAATGTATTTGGGGATACAATTATGTGTTCTAACTGCTACTAGAGATAGCAGCTGCAGTTTAAAACAAAATTTACCAATGTGCATGTACTACAAACATCAGATCCTCAGTACCAACTGTTTTATGCTACTAATCCACTTCTGTTGCACCCCATAGCTTGCTAGTGTGTGTGTTAAAAAAAGAGGTTGTGATTTCATAAGTTATCTATACTCTAAATTAATTCAACTAGTATTTTAAGGATTTTACTTTTGTTTATTTTATTAACATGAGCAAATAATACTGTAATTAAATGAATGGACAAAATCATAAAAATCAGTATGACGTAACTATCACTTTCTCATTACAAGTGGCATTGTTCTTTATGCAGGATTTTTAATGTCTAAGTACGAGACACATTCAAAGTACTTTGCTATATATTTATTTAAATAGAAATCCATTTTACTAATAATTTAGTCTGTAATCCGTAATCCACTGATCTGTTTTGCCACAAACCAGCAGAGTTTATGTGGAGGATGGTACCCCAGTTTGCCACTCCTTCCTGAGCATTTGCTGTTGACACTGGTCAGAGAGAAAACACTCATCTATGTGGAATTTAGGTCTAACTTGTTATATTTCTTACCTCCATCAGCTTCTGGATGTTTGTGACCTTATTTTTTGGGCCACTCACAAATCTGATGTTTTATTTTTTCATCCACTGCCAACTATGTGTGCACAAAATATCCCCGTTTTCCTCAGTTTTTGAACTATTCAATGCAATTGATGAAAGTTTAATGTCCAAAATATATAGAAGTCTACTAATTTTTATTTCAAGGTATACTTTTGATGTTACTGCTGATATTCTTTTTTTCACTACCAACTTCTTTTCATTAATCACTTTAAAAGTAGAAAAAGAAGTTAGCAGTATGCAGGTTTTGGTGACAGCTAGTCTTGTGTACAAGTACGAGAGTTGTCTGCTCATCAGCAAACTCACAAAAAGTGAGTGACAAGAAGCTACAAAACTTTAAGATTTGTGACTTTAAAAAAACAAAAAAAAGAGTAATTTCGACCATGCAATTCCATGGAATTTGATTCTCCTCAGTATATTAATTGAAGTAAAAATTTTACTGTCATTATGTGGCTGTTTTAAGGAAAAAATGAGAGTAAACTGTATTGAATTTAACTACCTCTGAAAAAGCATAACTAGGTTAAGCTTATAATCTTTGATTACACTTTTAGAGGAATTTACAAGCATAATAGCAGATAATATGATTGCCTTTTTGTGCAATGTTATAACTGATGGAAATACTTTATCCTTTGCCTAAAACCTATTGCTTGCTTACGTGAGTAATATGTAGGTACTATATGTAATTTCGGATCTCCTTGTTTTAATTGTTTTTACCTTCTCCTTTTCATTTTGCAAGTGTCAAGATTTGCCCCAGGTTTGTGTAATGCTTACTACAGCTACATTCAGATGTTAATTCAGTTCTATGTCAATCAGTATTAATATACTTTTGCTGCAGTTGAGGGAAAAGTCACATTGTGAGTTCTTGTCCCCGCATGTCAATGTCTTAGAGCAAATTTTTGTCTCTGTGAAAAAGGGCTGACAATAGTCAAAACTGTGCAGTTGTATGGAGATAGGAAGCCACTGAATTTACAGACCTTGTATTTCACTTTAGATTCAAACTCAGACCTCAGTTTGTGAAATAAAACATTAACAACTACCAGGTAGTCCACAATTCTTAAAAATCTTTTCAGCTATAATCATTAATAAGTAGCACTTCAGGACTAAATATGGGATTAATTTTATTTATAGCATATGCATTATAGTATATTAAAATACTGTAATTTCTATATTATTTTAGCTTGTTTGGCAAAATATAGTTACCTATAAAGCCAATAGCTACTCAGAGGTGAAATTTGTGGTGCATTCTTTCAAAACTGTTACAGACTTAGAGAGTTCAATAAAAATATCCCATTAAAATAAAGCATAGCCAAAGGCTGTGTTTTCCTGGCAGACAATAAAATACTCAAAAGCACGCACAGACTGGTCATATGACAGCATGTGCTTTGTTAGTTATATTGTTAAACCTGTCTTTTCTTTTTCTCCCACAGCCACTGGTTTAGCCCTGGGGCTAGGAAGGAACATAGCCAGGTAAGAACTGCTTTGATCAAGAACAGTTTACTTGAAATGTATAAAGGAATTTAACTACCTCTCCTCCAGAGATAGTGGGCTAATATTTTAAGAAATTATAAACAAAACAGGTATGATTTAATATTTTCTTGTAAGGAAATTGTTGTAAGCCCCTTCTTGTAAGAGCCTGGAGAAGCGAAGGCTCCAAGGAGACCTTATAAGAAACCTTCCAGTACCTGAAGGGGCTACAGGAAGGCTGGAGAGGGACTTTTGACAAGGGCAGGTAGTGACAGAACAACGGGAAATGGCTTTAAGCTGGAAGAGGGTAGGTTTAGATTAGATATTAGGAAGAAATTCTTCACTGTGAGGGTGGTGAGACAGTGGAACAGGTTGCCCAAGGAAGTTGTGGATGCCCCCTCCCTGGAATTGTTCAAAGCCAGGTTGGACGAGGCTTTGAGCAACCTGATCTAGTGGAAGGTGTCCCTGCTGATGGCAGAGGGGTTGGAACTAGATGATCTTTAAAGTCCTTTCCAAGCCATGACATTCTACGATTCTGTGATAGTTTCACATGGCTCGCAGCCAACACAGCCGTTCACCCACTTACCCTCCACCCCTAGAGGATAGGGGAGAGGATTGGGGGGCAAGGGTAAGCAGGCTTGTAGGATGAGATAAGCACAGTTTAATAGTAGAAATAAAAGAAAACTTAAAATAATACTAATATTAAAATAGTAGTGATAATGCTAACAGTAAGAAAATATGCAAATGAATGATACACAGTACAATTGCTCACCACTCACCAACTAAGCCCGGCCCGTTCCCAGATAACGATCCCAGAGGAGCAACAATGCTGAACTGAAACTGCAATCCCAGAAGAGTGAGAGCCTGAGCAAAAGCCAGAGAGAGACAAAAGAGGAACAGCCCCTCACTACTATACTGGACATGATATGATATGGAATATCCCATTGGCATATCCAAATGCCAATTTAGCTTATTAATTTAAATATTTCTCGCCCCCTTAGATCTTGTTCTTGTAGACTAACAAAACACCAAGTCCCTCACTTCCAGCGACAAAAATGCAAACACTGGTATGTTGTCAGTGTCTCTCTCATAACAAGTCCCAGGCTGAAAAGCAAAACACAGCACTATTCTAACTACTGAAAAAGAAACACAGTTCTGTTTCAGATAAAAACGAGGACAGATTCTAAGAAACATATTAGCAGCAATGCATTTCAAAAAATCGCTTAATTAAAAATCATTAATTAGTCATTTAATTTCAGTAAAGTATCTTTGAGTTTTAACAGATTAAATGAAAAGTCTGATTTTTTAAATGATTTTTTTAAATTTTACTACCTCCAAATGTTGCATTTTTCAAAATGCTGGAAAGCAAAACGTTTGACTCACAAAGTCAAGAAATACAGAACAGTGACAAGACCAAGCAAACTTGTAAAGGAAAATCTTCAATTTTTCTGCATTTCATTGATTAAAATAACTACAGCAGTAAAAAAGGAACTGTTAAATCTCCATCGTGGTGCAGATATTGTTGAAAGTATCTCATCAGTTTGTCTGTGGAGCCCCTACAATATAGTGCCTAGGAGGTCCAAACCTAGGAATATTGTTGAGGGAATGTGAAGACATGTTTAATATTTTGTTAGCAACATGGCACTTACTTCTTTAGCTTGTCTTCAATCATGGAGGAATGTCTTTCTTTATGAATGGTAGTAACGTCTAAACAGCGCATATTGTCCAAGAACTATAAAATGTAAAAATAATTCTGGTTCCATTACATAAATGTATAGTTAATTTCAACTATTCAGTTAAAGTAGCTGTATGTATCATCAGTGCATTGAAATTTAAGACTAAAGTTCCATAGTACATTTTTTTAAACTAGTAAAAATCGATATGACACAGATTATTAGATCTGTGCCAGTTCACTGGTACATTTACAAATTTAAATAGATTTGAAACTTCAAAAGGCAATAATATCTATAGAATCTTTGGAGGCTTCATTTTAGGATGATCCATCATGAACACTTGTAGCTTTTAAGTCAGTTTAAATCAGTGTATGCTCTTTCCTGTTCTCTCTCCCATCTTTTGAAATCCAGAGCAAGCTGAATCTCTCAAAGTTATATTACTTGCCCAAAATGGCCAGAGTGGATAAAACATTAAGTACAGTTTTAGCTGTAAATTGTGAACTTCTTACATGTTACAGTAAGCTGACTTGACACTTAACACCTAAATAGATGGCTATATGATTCACATTTAACTCCTATTATTTTGAAACACATTTCCTAGTAGAAGAAAAATATAAAAAGAGCATTTTAAATATGAGCATGCTTTGTCTTAATGAGTCATAATAAAAAGTTCTCTTGCGCTAATCTTTATTCTCTGCCTGAAATTTTGATACTGTAATAATCAAGTTTGCTAGGTTGGAATGAGTTTGACTGATTATTACTTTAAATTGGATTCTTTAATATATTGATTGTCTTGCATAACAGAGTAGTTAACTGAAGATGTACTGTTTATTTCCTTAAAAGATTCTAACCTTAAAACAGTATGGAAATTTCCATGCTGAGAAATACATTGACCTACATCATATATACTGGTAATATCCATTCAGCATAGAGTGTGAGAAACAACTGCTTAGCTGGTATATAATGACAATTTAATCCCTTTTTCTCAGGTAATAGTAGATTTTAATTAATTTTAAATTTTATGTGTATATTTTGTATTCATAAACACATATTTCTGTGTTTTCAGAGATTATCTGAAGTTCACTGTATTTGTAACTTACAGGTTACTAATGAATTGTGAAGTAAAGCTAATATCAAATACTGCAGGTGCTGCTGGCACATAATGGGTTATTTTTTTAAGACAAGTAAAAGAAATGAGAATGATGGTGCAATGTAATTATGACAATTTTAACGGTCTATAAAATTCTCACTGAACTTGTGAAGATCCATAGTGTATAACTATTGGTTGCATGGGTTTACTACTTTCTCTTTTAATTAATTTCTGGAGTAAGTAATTAACTAGCCAAATTTTAAGTCTGGCAGGTGATCTGTATTTGTACTTGTTGTAACTACAATTTACTTATTAGCTGGAGAATATTGATTACAGTAAGACTGTTCCTCCTTAGCTTGATCAAGAAATAGATACATATTTTATGAATATCATGCTGGTAATAATTGTGGCTACATTTAAATATGAATTGTAAGTGCTCTGATTCATTGATGTTAAGAAAAGGAAAAAAAATATTTTGCAAAGATATACCAGAATAAGGTACCTTACCTTTATGTATCCTTCAGATTGCCTTTTAAAACCAAACTGCACTATTTTACTGCATCTGAGAACTAGATAATTAAAATGTTGAGGAGCATTCCTTATACAAGAAGCAAACTATAGAAAGTTGGGGAAAAATTAATCAAGTGTCATTTTATGGATGGGTGTCATTCTTTGGAATACGTGCTCATTTACAACATTAAGGTGTGGCTGGACAAGTTACAACATTTGTCATTTCCTAATTTGCAGTGGACTTTTAAATGTGATTGCTTTGACTATTAGAACCATTTACATGTAGTCTATTTCTAAACAGTCTTCCATTCTACATTTTCTTCAATGTACGATTAGTTTCAGTAAATATTTGCATTTTTTATACTGTTTAGTTTTAATTTCTTTCATATTACTTTTTCACAGTCATTTTCTACCGTTTGTGCCACTTTACTCATCCTGACAGGTATCATAATGCTGGAAATAAACTTCTGAGTATTGGAGATACTCTGAGTGAAAAGTCTTCCTTTATTTGTCTAAAAATAAATAGAGTAAATGGGAGCTTGTTCCAGAAGCTGAGTCACCATTTCAATTAAATGACTCCTTCATTATTTCTGCTTCCCCACTGTTCCACTGTTATGGGAAGCCTTAATACAGTGTTTTTGTTGATTCTACAACTTCCAAATTACAAAAACTCCTGGGGCTTAGAAGAGTTTATAACTGTTTCATAACTGCTTAGATACAAGTGCCAACCTGAATAGGTTGAGTTGCTTTTTTTTTAAATTTAAGTGTTCTACAACACTTTGTTATACAATTTTGAAAATTTAATTTGAAATTGTGAAAATTGTAAAGTTTTGCAGATAAGTTAATTGGGAAATGATTAATTGCATGGCTTTCTAATATGCTTTTGAGAATGCTTTAATTTTTACATTTTCAATTATTTAGGAATTTTTTATTAATGACTATGTCTTGAACTATTGGCTATTATTGTAAAATTATATTAGATGTCCATATCTTTCAGAGTTTTGGGTGAAAACTGTTTCTTGAGTCGTTGAAAGATGAGTCAAGACAGGAAGGAATAGCACTATCAGGGTAACATTTCTAAAAAGCAAATAAAGGCATTGCTTGTGAGACTGTTCTGAACACTTGTTTTTGGTTTTTTTAATAGCTTCAGCTCTTGCGAGACAACCGATCAGAGAGAGGACATAAGAAGAGCAGCTCTGTAAAAACAGCTAGCCGGTAAGTAAATGCTGCAGCTGTCATTAATAGTTTATGAATTTGTTGGTTTCTTAACTCTCAAATGTTTATGTAAGAAATTACTCCATTCTTTTGGGGTATTTTCAGTGGTCTTCTGGGTTTTTTTGTGATTTACTTCCAAAAATTTATTTTATATGGCTTAATCTTTGCCTAATATGGATATTGAACTGTATTGGTTACTATTTCCAGCTACACTTACTAAACTTAATCTCTTTAGTAAATATCAGAATTAAATAGATGCCAGAGTAAGGTTTGTGCTTCTGGCATGTAAGTGCTGAAAATGTATAAAATTACCACTATGCATACATGCTTTTGAAATTGAGAAGATAACTCAAATACTGTAACAATTAAATTGTTCTGATATCATATTTTGATAATAAAAATTTCATTGTGAAGACTTATTAAAAACAAATCTAGTTTTATCCTCCAGCTTCTTTCTCACTCCCCCAAAAGACAAAAAAAAATCAACACTGAACTGAAGGGCACTGGTCTAGGAGGCTGTTCCTAAAGGGTTTTTTATGTACATGTTACCTGCTGAATCTATTCTGACAAATAATTATTTTAATTCTAGATTTTTTTAGAGAAGCTGCAGAAATGTTTCCCTTGCTATGCACAACACCTTCAACAATTTTTATGTTGTTCTGTAAAGATGACAATGTGGTATCAAACTACTTTTTCCAATGTTATAGTAGATTTATATCATCGTGCAGTACTATGGTTTTGAGTAGAACAGTTGTCTTTTAGGCATTTGTATTTAGTGTGTATGTGGTCATCCTGAAATAAGTTTTTAGTATTGTTAAATACTTGCCTTGCTGAATACCTGGAAAGGGAGACCAATACTTCTTTCAAAAATATGCATATTAAATATTAAGCTATTTCATTGTACACTAAGTTCTGGTTATACTCTCTAAAACACTGACTATGGATGTGTTGGTCATTCATCTTCAGCAGCTGTGGTTATCTTTGTCTATTAAACCTTTTATATTAGCCCAAAGAACAACTGAAAACTTCTGCATACGTTTTCTGTCAAGCACACTTCTTAAATCATATTTTTGCTCAGAATTTTAGAATGAGCCCACTTTAGATGTGAATTTTCACCATAAATGCACTCTTACTATCAGGCTGCTAACATGAAACTTAAGAGTATAAAGTGGATATAAAGTAAGCGGTAAGAAACAGATTATATTTAAAGTCATGTTAGGATCTTTTTTTATGCTGTAGCAATGTAAAATGGTGTCTGAGGATTTCAGAATCATAGCTTACATGTTTGTTATTCTGACCAGTGAAGCTCTTGTGAGGTGATTGCTACCTACACAAGCAGTTAGAATATTTTTAAAATGGCATTAAATAGCTGAAGTGATCTTCAGCCTCTCTTCATGTCCAATCAACAGTACGTTAGTAGACTGTTATCTCAATAAGCGTCTGGCAGGGTTGTGTAGAAGCAATAGGTGGCAAATCCAAGACTGAAGACTGGCATTTTCTGTAAAATATCTGTAATATTAAAGGAAGACTTACATAAACCATTATTATTACATACATAAAGCCACAGTATATTATCATACTGTAACAGCAAGATCACTTGCTAACGTCTCCTGGTACCATTATCTCTGTTTTGAAAGGATTTTTCCTCCGGATAGTGAGGTTATTTCAAAGTAGTTATTTGGGCTTTTTCAGAAAAACCACTGTTTTCTTTGCCTACCACAGAAACTTTACTGTTAGTTCTTTAAAGTGGCTTGAAGATAAATACTCAAACTTCTATGGAAATGATATTTTTAACAGGCCACCTGCTGTCTTAGAACATCAAGTCATATGCGTCTTATTTACAAGACATCTATGGAACAAATTTTAACATCCTTGCTACAGTTCAGCTGCTGAAAATAAGAATTTAATTTGCACAGTGTGCAAACATTTTTTTTTCTTGGACCGTTAGCATGTCTGGTGACTGCTTTCTTCCTATAGTTTGTGTTGTATAACCTAATTTTGCTTTTTGTCACAAGCTGTTACAACCAAAATAGAGATTGAATTTCAGATATATAGGAACAACACAAGACAAATACATAGTTCATCTCCTCATCTGTTCATAGTACCTATCCTCATTCAGTTCAAGACAAATCCTGTGGTATTCTGCTCTCTACAAATGAAGTTCATGATGTTCAGTGACGTATGTCAGACTTATCTGTGGTTAATATTGAAGGCTGATTTTGTTATGACTTAATTTTAAATTATCATTTCTACTGAAAGGGTTAATCTTAGTTTCACCAGACAATACAGAGAAGGAAAATGTTTCTGCTTAACAAGATGCCTATGGAAATTACTGGTTTAGTAGCAAATATTGTTCATAAAGTTAATTAAATGGTGAAGATCACCTTAGTTGCAAATGTGCATCTTTGTAACTGTGTACGAAATCTTAAAATGTAACTCTGTCATTTAGATTTTTTTTGTGTGCCCAAATATTTTAAAAACCACTAAACTACAATGATACCAATCAAATGTCACAAGATTAAGTTACAGAATTAATTAACATTGTAGTAAATCTTTAATTATTTCAGTGTACTACATGCATATGCAGTTAAATCTTCTGTTGAATGCAAGTATTTACTCACACCTGAAAGTCTAAACCTTTCTAAAATCAACTCTTAATTAGTTCTTGCTTGTGTTAAACCATTACAGTTGACATATCAAGGTAATTCAGATGAGTAACCCCCTTAAAGAGAGACATACACAAATAATAGCTGTGACCTTATGCTGTCATACTGTTTGTTGCTAAATACGGTGATAGAATGGCAGCAGTGGGTAAGTGTTGGACATTCTATAAAATTATTGTACTTATCCAGAATACAGTTTAACCTGCTTTTATTGCAAGACTGAATTTCTGTGGATCTTCCTTTGTATAGTTTTCACGCAACTGCATTTCTTGTTGTCAGACTATCTTTTGTTTGCTGTTCTGGAAGTCTTTTTTCCTGTTTTTTGTATGAATATGAGATATATATGTACACACACATTTTTCTGTGCTTGCCTTGACTTTTCTTACCCCTTTTGGATGACTGAACGCAGTTCTTGTCTCAGCATGTAGACAATATGTAAATACCCATACTACATTAGATCAGTGACTTGTGGAATAATTTACTGTGTAAATATATCAGAAAGGTGTGGAGCTCTAAGCACAGCAGTGGCCTACAGCTGTCTCTTCATGGTGGAATAATACTGATACTTTCTCAGTGAACTTTACTATACTGGATTATTTGTAGTAGGTTTATTCGGTCAGAATTAATAATAATAAGCCAATCCTATATAAACTAACATTAACTTTTACTAGTGTCAAGATAATTAGATTGTTGAGATCTGTTGATACGGCTACTGATGAACCAAACATTAAGGAGAGGGGTAATCCGTATCACAAAACTTAGAACCTGGGTAGATTGTATTATGCTGATACAGTTCAACATATGTGATCTTCTGTATTTGACACATTCAGATATATATCTATTTATGCTACCTTTACAGATAAGATTTAATTTACAAATATGTAGTTTTGCCCTTAATTATTTAAATTATATAAACAGTACTAAATAATACTGGTTTAGAAACTGCATTTATTTCTCCTGTATGGCCTTGAAAAAGTTCTCTGTTTACATTTTCTCTCTGCATTAGGACAGGAACAGTTTTTTTATCTACATTTCTTAATATGCTTCAGGCAAAACCAGCCTGGTTAGTTTAACTCACCTATTTAAATTAAATTGGCTGGTTTTGTACAAACCATATTAGGGAGTGCTCACATGATTTCTTCCTCCGGCAGAGCTGTGGAGATGATAATCTCCAGCAGATGTGTGATAACAAATAGCTTGGGATAGTAATGTCTTCATCTGGCGCAGTTGTTAGCAGACCAAATGTCTGTCTGTAGCCCGAGGCGGTGGGCAAACAATTGAACATGATTGAGTTATGGCGAGTTAACAAGTTGCTGCTTGGCAGCTGAAATGCCATAGCTGATCAGGCACTCATTGTTTGCCTGCTCCCCTCATGAGGTAAAACACATTCTCTTAAGTCACCTTTGTAAACTTTTATAAAAAAAGAGTTCTACATAAAGATTTCCCAGGATTGAGAGATTCATTTGGTCAGCAATGGAGACAGCATTGAATGGTATTTTGCTGAGCTGCTATAACATGATTTTGAACATTTGATGATATCATTAAATATATGGGGGATCTCCATCACATGACTGTCTGCCTGTCTCTTAATATTTAATGTATTTCTCCTCACAATACCCTTATGAATTTAGGAAGTACTTTTATGGTCATTTGATGGAATAACCAGAATACTTAAGCAACTTGATGTTTTGCCTTTGGTCATACAGTCAGTGCTGTAACTAGTTGATTTATGTTGTACTGTAGGTCTAAACAACAGAATTGCAGATTGGGAAAACAGCGGACTACTGGATAAGTTAAACTTGTGTAATTAGTTCCTTTACTATATGTAATGGTCTTGTGTCATATTTCTTTTACAGTGTGTTCCTGTTAAATATCATTAATTATTTTATCTACATATTTATTTTTTCCTACTGTACTGCAATTAGAATTTGACACATGCATGAACTGAGAAACTGAAAAGAAAATAATACCCAAATTTTCATTGCTTACCATTTTTTTTTGTTGTGTCTTGATAATTCTTTGTTGGCTTTCCACACTCAAATGCTCCCCAAGATCTTTAAAAGAAAGAAAAAAAGCTATTTGTAATTCTATTGCAGTTTAGTCCTAGCTTGAAAGAAAGCTGTCATACTCATAAAAGTGATTTCATGATGAAGTAGAATTATGCAAGTTAGGTGGTAAGCGTCAATAACCATTTTTTTTTGTTGTGTCTTGATAATTCTTTGTTGGCTTTCCACACTCAAATGCTCCCCAAGATCTTTAAAAGAAAGAAAAAAAGCTATTTGTAATTCTATTGCAGTTTAGTCCTAGCTTGAAAGAAAGCTGTCATACTCATAAAAGTGATTTCATGATGAAGTAGAATTATGCAAGTTAGGTGGTAAGCGTCAATAAAAACCCAGAACACTAGTCGTAGCTTCCT
>NW_010325474.1:1273-1686 GCF_000700745.2 Antrostomus carolinensis | reverse complement strand
TTTCCCTCCTCTCCCTAGTCGTTCTCAATCCAGTTTAAATATGTGCCTTGTGTTGGTACAAGAGGATGACTCTCAAGTATTTTCACTTTTTATAACTAACAGTAATCTCTATTAATTAGTGTTTAAAGAAAGCTCCTAGGACAAAAATGACATCAAACCTGATGAGAGCTTTTGGAAAGTATATTATTGCTTTGGTTAGAAATAGAACGTTCTGTTTTTCCCAGTTTGGGAGTGAAACTCCTATTTGTACAGCACTTGTTCCTTTTCAATCTGATGATACGGATCCTGGTACTTTTTTACACAGATGTGACAAATGCCGTTACAGCTGCTTTTTATTTGATCTTCTAAAGAGACAAAGATGTGCAAGGATTCTGCCTGCTCCCTCTTTCCCACCGTGTCATCTGTTGTTTGGG
>NW_010325474.1:0-1260 GCF_000700745.2 Antrostomus carolinensis | reverse complement strand
GGAAAGAGTCCTAATTTGCAGCAGATACAAAACTATTTGTCGAGTTGCAGGTTTGCCAAAAATAAATGAAACCATTAATTACTACATTTTTTTGAGCAGCTGTTAATGGATTGGGGTAAGAAAACTGTACATTAGACTACTGGTTAATTACAAGAACTGTAATTGTTTAATGTGGCTTTTGCGGAATGAAATTACAATACCAGAGGAGGTAAATTCAGCCAGTTTTTGAAAATTATACATGAAAATGTGCACATACTTACACCACAGTAAAGCTAAGGAATGCATAGCTGTTTTACTAGGTGATTCACTTCTGGCATCACATGAACACATATTCCTAACAAAATACTTTAAAAGAAAGTAATATTTAAACACACCTTTTAATTCAAGTGTAAAATTATTAAAGATAGTAAGTTAATATCTTGTAACCCCAGAGGTAATAATGCAGGAGATTCAGATATAACATTAAAATCCAAATGTGTTTACATCATTAGAAATTAACAACTAAGCAGTTTTATCTCCTCTTTGGAGTGCCATGAAGCAGTAACTGTACTGTTATGATTGGTGCTTAATAATATTTGCAGTTCCAGATTAAATTATGTGAATGTTTGAGGACACATTGCTTTCCTCCCTTGCTATTACCCTCAGGGACAACATTATTCCATCAGTTCAGTATTTTTCTTCTCTAGGAAGAATAAAAGATGGTGCCATTTTGGAAGAGGGCAATTCCTGATTGAGTTTTCTATACTATGGCCTTATTTTTAAGGTCCCAAAAATATTTTCATTTAGGAGAGGTAGACGAGGTGATGACAGTTTGATTGTTATTTCAAAGTTTAGCCAATATGGGATTCTTTAATTCTATGGAAATCTTAAAGCCTCAGTATTGGTTCATGGATAGATTTAAAGTATCCATTGATTAAAAGAACATTAGTCACTAGGTATCTTAAAAGTATATTTTAACTCAACTTCCTTAACAAGAATATTTGCAAAAGTAGCAGAAGTTTTGAAGAGACTGAGTGCTGTTTTGAAAATTTTCTCTATAATCTGCGCGGTTTCATTGTATCTTAAATGCAAAACTATGTACAAAACCATAAGCCAAATTTCCCTCTTTTGCACTAATGTCTAATATCTTTATAATATTGTACATAAATAAGCTGCTAAATGATACTGAAAATTTGTCATTTAAAATTGAATTCCAGGTACACATGAGTATGCTAACTAACAGCAAATCAATTAGTACTGATTTTAAAATATATATATATA
>NW_010325473.1:51763-135967 GCF_000700745.2 Antrostomus carolinensis | reverse complement strand
TAATATAATAAATGTATAGTTTTGAAGCTCTATAGTTTCAAAGCTCTGTAGAGAAACAGGGGTGTTTTAAAGCTACAGGACTATACTGGGAATCCAGCCTGAGCACAACTCCATCCTAAAACATCTGCCTCCAACTTAGCTTGGTCAGAAGGAAACCACCGATGGGATTTGAATGCAGAGATAAATAAATACTGTGTGAAGCAGCTTTAATGCGTAGTCAGGAAAAAAAAATTCTGTGGAGAAGACTTAAGAAACAAGAAAGACCTCTCAGCAGCCTTCTGGTGAACCAAGGCATGGCATATGCTTTGTTTTGGTCACCAAGTGTAGTCACCTGAAGTTCAGGTAGGGTTTTTGCTAGAAATAAGCAGTTCTGCACCAGTGGTTACAGTAATCTCCAACTGAGAGACACTGCACAGAGAGCACTGTGGTGAAGCTACTAGTGCTGGTTAAAACAAGTTATGGAGCATTTGTAGGCTGAAAATAACTTCTGTAGGGAAGCAGCAGGACCTTGGGGTTGGTTATACAGCCGTAATATTTAACTCTATACTGCAGATATAAGCAGTCTTATTAAAAAAAAAAAAAAAAAAGTCAGAAGAGAGAAGATAGTAATAACCTGCCATTCAGGAGGGGAACTCAGCTGTCATTTCTGATGAGAGGAATGTGTTTGTTCTTTTCTAGATGTGAACTCTCAGCAACTAGAGATTTTAAATACCTGTCTGGGTATTTACATAGCTCCACACATCCACCTCCCCCTTCCCACAATCTACAACCAAATGCACTATTTTGCTAAAATAAGCGGCTGTGAGTGAACTGTCACATCATTCAGGATTGACAAAGAACCCGGTTTAAAGTTGTGACCCTTCCATAAACTGTGTGTCTTAGTGCCATGTTACACTCCCTAGTGAGGGACTGCAGAGGAGGGGGGAATGCCAGACAGGTAAGAGAGAAATGTGTATAAGAAAGCTCCTGCTACAGGGTTTAAAATCATCGTATTCAACACATCTAAAAGTAGGTAAAACTACATACATGTCATATGGAGTAGATAGGGGAAGTTCACAAGTGAAAACCAGACCCTAAAATTCCCCCATACTAGTGGACTTTTTTCCCCAGTCTCATGATTTGGAAGCCATGACTCATGATTTTGGGACTTTTGGACCTGGCAAAGTTTCTCAGTCCTCCCTCACAGCATTAGAGAGCAGCTGTTGCAGGGCAGATACACTCCTTGGTACCTACCAGCTTTTCTAGAAAAGGTCCTGTGGCCAGAGGAATGGCTTCATGGCCAGGAGAGCCATCAGGAACACCAGAAATGTCATCATAAATTTGAGGCTAAACTATAAAGCCCATCAAGTCAAAAGGCTGAAGAAAGCATGGGTTTTGGAGCAGAGCCACTGAGAGTGAACAGCTGAGAGCAGCCCCAAGACTGATGAGTTTTGTGCTGCTGATTCACACCCTTGTCTTCACACACCTTCTTCACACATGAAACCAGCAGGCACTCGTGCTCCATGCCCCCCTAAAGATATCACAGCTTAATTGATAGTGTTGGGGGGGCTATTTACATAGGGCTTCTGTTACTTGAGTGACTCATTTGGAAACCTAACTGGACAGACTTCTTGCTGGCTTGTGTTGGAAGTGCAAAGTCGTGGAAGAAGCAGATGACAGGAGGGATTCCCATGCACAGCTTCTATGACCCACTCCGTGTGCTCCTGGACGTCAAAGCACAGCCAAGTGCTGGCAGATTTGACACTGAGGGCTCATATCTGAGTGAATATTACTCTGGACTCCTGAAGAGCAGGCTGGGAATGAGGGAGCAGCTGTTTTAACAAGGCAAGGAGGTCTGGCCATGACAGCATGAGCTGAGTGTGCCTAATTGATGGGTTTAAGGAAAATCTGACTTCAGGTGGCTGAACAAAGAAGCACCAAGACCCATGTTCAAACCCCAAGGTGTGCCCCTAACAAAGAGATGCTCTGTCACCCTCTAGACTTCAGGATTTCCCCAGCAGCTACTTACAGACCTTCCTCCTTCTGGGCCTCAGCCATCCAGGCCTTACTGCCAAACCTCTGCCACCTCCAGTTAGAAACAGATGAGGAGCCACAGAAAGACCTGTAGTAGAGCCATTTTCACCCCAATCTATCATGATTCAAAATCATCTCTAGGGCAGCAACTGTTCATCTGCAGTTGCTGGAGATTTCTGGACCGAGGCCATATATCTTGTCACTCTTCAGTGAATGCTGGCAAGTGACCACGAGTGACACCTGGACCAATGCAAGGACTAAGTAAAGGCCTTCAAGTCCGTGTATGAACAAGTGAAGAACAAGCACAACCACCCTGTGGTGGCCAAGAGAGAGACTTGTCGCTGCCAGGAGAAGCATCATGTCCAGAGATGTGAACATTCCATCTTGCAGGCACAGCAATCAGTGTGGGAAAGGCATAGCCACACCTATGGCTTCTGGTAGCCCTTAGCTGGCACCCGGCATCTCCATCCTGCAGGACCTGCAGAGGCTATGGGGACCTCGGGCTCTATTGCTGCCACACATGAACGGAGCAATGTTGTAACAGAGATGGGTAGAGGACGTGTTTTAGTGACCACGCAGTTATCCTACCTTCTGGTAAGCTTCTGTGCTTGCTTGTAAGTTGGCTGGGGCTTGTGGCTGGCCAATGGGTCTGTTTGTTTCCCTGCATTGGTTTGTTTTTATTAATGGCCAAGGATTGTGTCTGACCACATCTTGGTCCTGTGTGCTGTTGGTGTGTTGCTGCTGAGCCCTGTTCAGGCTCTGTCCTCCACTGCTGGCCTGGTTGCATCCTGCAAGCCTGTCATTGCCTGAGTCTGTCCTCTTCAGGTGGTCTTTATATTGCCATGGTTCCTTCCTGCCTTCCACTATCCCACTGCTGCTTTCCCCGCCTCTGGCCCAAGTCAGTCAGTGGTTTTCAAACCACTGCTGTCCCTGGAGATCCACAAATGGTAACTCATACCTCTTTTGTTGCTCAAATTCCCATGGAAGCTAGAGGATGCTGTCCAGCCAGGGCTGCCACTAGGCAGTAACACTTGCAGAGTGTATTTATTCATAACCAGACATTTCTGATCAAACTCCCAAATTCACAAGCTTCCCTACTTCCTACACTGACACCACTATTGCAATAGTGACAGACACAGAGATCACAGGGGTTTCCTACATCCCCAAAATATGGTTCTTGCTTTCATCCCTCTGAAATCCCTCAGTACAGCTTAGGTGTACTTATCCTGGTTTTTGCTAGGATAGGGTTAATTTTCTTCTTAGTAGCTAGAAAGCGCTGTGTTTTGGTTTCAGTGAGGATTGTCATGAGGAGAAATGTTGATAATACACAAGGACACTGTGCTTGGGCATTTTGCAAGATCAGAGGACTGGAAGGGGCGGGGAGAAGAAAAGTATAGTAGTTAGGAAAACCCAGAATTGACAGTTGTATGTGCCAATAAAGTATTCCATAGCATTTTATGTCATGTTTGGTATATTAACCAGTGCTGACCAGAAAGGAGGGGATTTTATTGGGAATCACTTGGGCTCGCTTTTCCAGGATTGTGATTTCGGTTTTGGGGTTCCTTTTAGCTCCTCTGGGATGGTTATCAGCGAGTAGTGAGCAACTGTACTCTGCATCATTCATAGTTATATATAATTGTTATCATTATTACTCTTATTATTATTACTATTTTAATTTTATTTTACTCTAATTATTAAATTGTTCTTATCTCAACTTACAAGTCTCCTCACCTTTATCCCTCCGATTCTCTCCCCAGTTCCCTGGGTGGGGAGGGGGGAAGGGGATGTGGGGTGCTGCAGGTGGCTGTAGCTTGCTTGGCTGCCAGCGAAGTTAAACTATCACAACTGAAAAGAGTGAGACAGGATGTCTGCTCTCTGCTAATGGTAGGAAAATGCAAAGACTGTGTTGAGTTTTGACCTTGTGACAGTAAATTAATTCTCTCCTGTGGGGAACTTACTGGCCTTGGCACTACCTGTGTGGGTCTGCATGGGAGCTGCTGTCACATGGGAGCTGCGCTGCAGTTGGTAGCATCATCAGTACTTAAGAGGTTGCTGGGGAAAAACAGATCAAAAAGATACCCAAAGTAATTTAATGACCTGACAGACTTCGGCTCACTGACACTCTGCTTGTCACTGAGAATTATAGCTAGTTTCCTCTCAATTTTTTTTTACTTTTGTCTAAAGTGAATTTGTCTCAGCAGGTGTGATCTGCAAAGCCTTGTGAAAACCACAGTTCCCTTCTATACTAGAAACAATCCTATTTTTAACAGAGCAGTTAAAGATGGTATATACAAGAGTTCTGAACTCAGACACCAATATTTCCTCCTTTTCCATTTACCATGAAACTCAATTTCTTTGTTCCTTCTTGTCCTATGATTCACTTTCATCTAATTGGAGAACTGCTGTTTTCCTTTTTTGCCATCTGGGTCACCTCCTACAGCTAGCTCACATACCAGCATCAGGGTTTTCCCATTAAGACCTTAGTTATACCAGCAAAAACTGTGACACTCAAAGATTCCTCTTTGCACCTACACGTGTCTCTGACGTCTCTGTGAGCCCACTTATGTCTGCTAAATCTCCTGTAGTGTCTTCTCCAAATCCTCAGCTGCAATCTCTTCCAGCTGTTTGTTCACCAACCACAATGAGCATCTCATTCCTGGTTGGGACCCTTAGAGTCTACCCTGGAAGATATTAATGTAAAAATTCCAGCTATCAGATGTCCCCTAAAGTGCCCTTCTTCAGAGATATCAAAATCATATACTGTTTCTGATGGACCTTGTTCTGAATTTCCCACTTCTCTCTGACTTTCCACTCCAGTCAGGCCCTGCTGACCTGTGCACTGATACAACCCACTTACTTTCCAGGTCTGAGACTCAATGCCAAACCCTTTGTGTTTACATACTTCAGGTCCACAGCGGGATATTTGGTTCTTGTAAAATGTTTTCATCACATGCTTTGCTCCACCAACAGCAGCAGCCAGGTCTGAACATTAATGTGTTTGGTAGTATCTATCTGCTGTAAATACCTTGCTTTAAAAATAACCTTGATTCATGAAGGGAGGTAAGATCAAAGTAGTGGTAGCCTGAGACGGATTCTACCTAGCCTGACATGCTCTACAGAAAGCAGCTGTAAAGATTATCAGAATTCTGCCAGTGTGGTGGGATCCTTGCCTGCCTCCTCCTCCACTGCTTCGTTACAGCCCCAGCATAGGAGGCAGGGCTAAGCCAAAAGAGCATCCCCCATACACATTGGCCCCAAAAGGGTTCAGTTTAAAGCAGTGATTTTCACACAACGATGCACACTCCACGCAGGAGGCAATAACACGTGGCAGAGGGGTGCTAAACCCTGCCAGACTGATCCTGGCTCCATGCATGAGACACATGCAGCAACCCTGGAGCCAGGAGCAGTGTAGAGATACCCAAATGTTTTTGGAGTCTGTATAGAGGGTGAAAAGGGGTAAAAGGAGAAAAAACAACCTCAGATGGAAATGGAACAACACTAGTTGCAGCACTGAACTGCTCATTGCTGGTTACACCCCATGGCAAACTGAGAACACAATAGGTTTACACTGAGTATCAAGAACAAGCAAGCAAAACCTGAGCTTGTGCTGAGCTCGGGCCAGATGTGCAAGCACTAAGTCACAGAAAGTGGCCACAGAAACCTGTCCTCATGTTGTCTGGTGCAGCAGTTTCTTCAGCCACTGCTACAGCCATGTTCCTGTTGCATTGGGACCACAAATGTTAGTGTGAGCAGTGGCATGACCCTCTTTTTAACTGCAACAGTACTGCTCTCAACTTTTCCACTCTCACCTCTTTCTGGTGTGGGAACCACATGCACTTTTGTAGCCTCTTGTATATGAAAATAAAGGAACCTGGCTAGGATGCAAAATTATTTTACACAAAGCTGTGAAATTTCCATTTCAGCTGCAAATGAGACTCAGCTTTGTCAGAGCAGGCTGAGATACTTGTAATGCTGCCTTCGGATGCTTCTACTTTGACAGCAGTGCTATTTGTGTGATCACGAGGAGGCAATAAGATCAATGTCTCCAGGAAGGGCATGGGAAATGCTGAACCTGAAAGAACTGTCTGCAGTTTCAGGCAGAAATCTGTGCTGGGGGTGCTCAATTCAAACTGTGAGTGTTTGTTTAAATGTAGTGTCCTGTGAACAGACCTATGGAAAAGTCCTCAGAAGAACCATTCTATGATTCTATAAAATCAGCCTTCCCCACTGAATGCTAAAGAGTAGAATAAGTGGGGTTTTTTTCCTCCCTCCCCAAATGAGGTTACTGGAAGTTAAGGAACTACTCATTTAGAGGCAGCAGCTGATCTAAATGGGATTATGGGAAGGACAGGTTAAAACTAAGCCTAGATGCTCCTTGGTCTTTGGTGGAGTAGCAAACTTCATGTTAAAATTTCAAGAGAAGCCAGTAGCTATAATCTGCAGTGTTTATATTTTGACATAAACACAAACAAATGGGGGAGGTAACAGGGAGAAGAAAACCAACCCAGAAGATTCTATGCGAAACTAAATTCAGGAAACTAAATTCAGTTTAAGTCAACAGGTCAGCCCACGCTCTGGTAGGTTGTTTACCCTTTGCTTAATTGTATTTGTCATAGGAAAGATCCCCTCCGATCTCAGAATCTCTCAAAGCAAAAGTAGGATCCTTTAAAGTCTCAAAGGAAAGAATCCAAACTGATTCATTTTGCTCATCTACCAGTGTGGTGCGATTGCTGTTACCAACCTGTGACTTTATCACAAGACTTGTGGTCTCCTTAAAGCTGCAGGTACTACACAAAATACCGGTTATGCTAAATACAAAGGAACATCAGCTTTCATTTAAAAGCAAGGTCTTCTGTTTGCTGAGGAGAGCATTAAGCATGATCTCAGTATTTTTCAGGTCTCAGAGAAATAAGTCAACTCCCAAAATATTTGACCAAAAAAAAAAAATCTTAACTCAGTCTCTACATTTCTGAGTGGAAATCTATAGTATTGTGTGAATAAAAGATGGAGAAAAAGAAGAAATGTACTATATCCAATAGGTCTCTATAGACCAGCAGGTAAACATCACAATAAAATACCTGTCTTGCTTTTCCAGCAGAGTAAAGATGAGAGGAAAGGCTGGATGTGAATTCTCCTTATGGTCTACCAAAGGAAGCGCAGCACGTGTTTTTAATATAATTCTGTATTCATGCCTCATGCTCTGCAGTGATAGTTAAATCTAACCTCACAGCAACTTGTATCCTGCCAAAATACTTCAATCCTAATTATCATCTGTCCCTGACAGGAATGAAAACTTTTTTCTAAGAGAGAAATATGTTTTTTATAGGAAAGGGAATTCATAAAGAAATCAGGTAGCAAAGACTCCATTGATTCATAAGGAAAATGGTTAGCAGAGATCCCATCAACTGCAATGAGCTCTAATTAATACAGACCCAACAACAATTTATGTCTGTTCTATCAGTCACAAGGAGATTTAGACGGTGGTGAAACATCATTAGAATCTGCATTTCTGAAGCACAAACACACAGCATGGAGAAGCAGTAATCAAAGCACAACAAAACAAAATACTGCTACAGAGAAGAAATGCCTTGTCTCGGGGACAGAAATCACTTACTTCTTTTTTTCTCTGGCTTTTGCAGGGGAGATGTTGAAGTGCCCCAACTCGTGTCGTACTCACAGGCTGCTCTGCAAAAACTGCAGGAAGTTGCTAACGATACCGCGTACAGTCCTAAGTGGTGTGAGCTAAAAGAAAGTAGATTGCTCATGCCTTCATCAGGCTCTCAAAGTGTGTCACTTGAGTTAGGCGCACACTTATAGATAGGAGGGTGACTGGAATACCCCAGCCTTCAAAATTGTAGTCCTGTCATCACTTGAGAAACTCATTGTAAAAAGACAATTATGGCAAGGAATATCTATGGGAAGGTCCACTCCTGAAAATATACTGAAAGAGTGAGAAGAGACAGAAGAAACTATTTACTGGTTACTGTAAGTAGGGGATAATCAGAAAGGAGAAAAAGCAAATGGTCAGGACAGGAAAATGTGGAATTAGCAGGAAGACAGAAGGAATAAAGAGCATTGTGCTGGTGGGTCTGTGTGTAAGTGCAGCCCAGGGACTGAGGGCTATCGTGTTCCTATTGAGCAGAGCACGCAGGATATCAGAGTTTCTGCAACGTGACTGCAAAGTCAAAGGTTTCAAAAAGTCTTCTGAAACAGTCTGTTCTCATTGCTGTCCTCTGTATTGCTTTCAGATGTGAAATAGTGCCCACGCTCTTGCACAGTGGCCTCGAGATCTGTCGTGTGTGTCTGCTGCCTTTCACAAGTCAGTGGCTCAGCAACTCTGGCTGCACGTCAGGAGGGGGCCTGTGAGAAAGGCCATGCTTCCTGCCCCCTGTGCCAAACCAGACTGCACAGCCCGGTTTGGGTGAGTTTGGGCTGTTACTCTTTGACTCCAGCCTCCATTTAATCTACCTTCTTGTTGTGCCAGCAGGGCTGTGAGACATGCATAGCCATGCTTGGGCTCTTTACTGGACATGTGTAGCTGCGACACCATGAGCTGCTATGGGTGGCTGATAGAGGAAGCAGAGACTGACCAATGCAATCAGAAGAGCAGCTAAGAGAAAAAAAAGCCTTAACGAGGGAAGTGATTGCTTTCAGATTCTGTCTCTTGTACATGGGTGAGAAGATGTAGCTTCAGCTCTTCTAACAGCCAGACTCCATTTGTGACCAGAAGTTTAATCTCTTGGACTCCTGCTCTGAGTGTGCACCTTAATCATTGTGTTAATGTGATACAGAGGGATGGGAGACCGAAAAACTGCCCCAAACCCTACTGGCTTGGGCTGCCAGGCTCTGGCAGGATCAGGGTGCCTGCAATGAGCGCTTATTCCTTATTTGTACAGGGCAGGCAATAACCACTCTAGGTGTTCCACATATATTCACTTGCGTATGTATGAAGTGGTTAGGTATTTAAATTGATGAGGAGCAGTATTAGAGTGCTATAGAAGGGATTGGTGGTATGAGGGAAAGACCATTCTGGTGCCAATCAGGCTAGAAAAGACCGAGAATGCTAAAGAAGATGATATGGCAGTTTGAGAAGCTTCAAGAAGAAGTGTAGATTTGCAGGATTACTTAATGGCAAAAAGCATTGATACAAAAGAGCATATGAGATTTACCAAGTGCCCTAGCTTAGGCTTTAAGTGATGGAGGAAGAAGAGCCCAGTGTTACATTGCCAGCCCAGAACTTGTTTGTGAGATCTGTTCCAGATGCTATGTGTGACCCCAAGAAAGTAAATTATTACCAGATTTATTAAGTTTTCAGGCAACTTCCCAATCAACTTCCACCAATCCAGCTGTGGTGAGGTGCTTATAGCAACCCATGAGGTTCTGTAAATGATTGCAGGCTACTGGGGGCTATTTACAACAGGGAGGAGCTGTTACAACCTAAGGCAAGCAGGTAACTGTTTACTTGTATCAGAAATGAAACATTTCTCCTGCAAAGTAAAATAAATCCTTGGCGTGTACCTTCATTTTGGGGTGAAGATGTTACTTTGGTTCAGTTCTGATGGAGAGAGTTTCTGGGGAAGGGTCTTTCTGTGAAGAGCACCTCTTTCTTAGGGGCCAAAAGGAACTGGGGAAGAAAAGGCTGAAGGCAGCTTCCATCTGTGGAGGAGAAGGGGTGAAATTTGTGTCTGCACCAGCTCAGCCTGACTGGACATAGTGCTGGACCCTGTCTGTGCACTGCTCCAAACCCATGATTTCATCCTTGATCTCCTCTGTATAGATATCAAACCTTTGGGTATATATCAAACCCAAACCCATGAAGGATGGGAATCATGTTTCTGAGATGGTTAGGACTGATTTCTCTGAGTAGCTGACCATTCTTCATTCTGAGGTGTGGGACAGAAGAGGGGAAAGTGCTCTCTGTTCTGAGCAACTGGAGTTTTTTTGGAAACTGGTGGGCTTTGCTGTGGTATTTGTGATGTACCAGATCACAGTTCCTGTTTGGGTGCAGTCAACTGTGCAGTCAAATGCCTGCCTGATTATGCTCTCTATGATACTTACTTGCACACGCTGATATAGGGTTTGGGATATTCAGACACGTATGCGTTTGCCAGCTAGATTTTATGGTGAAACTTTGAAAATTGCATGAGCCTCCATAGAGAAATGGAAGACAACACATCTCTGTGCCCTTGAATCTTCCAGATGGACCTGAAAAACATTACCGTTTAGAGTCACTGCTGCTTCGTGCTTGTCTCAGTAATATGGCCCCAATCAACATCACACACAATCATTGTGTGTTTTAAGCTGAAAGAGGGTAGGTTTAGATTAGATATTAGGAAGAAGTTCTTCACTGTGAGGGTGGTCAGACACTGGAACAGGTTGCCCAAGGAAGTTGTGGATGCCCCCTCCCTAGAGGGGTTTAAGGCCAGGCTGGATGAGGCTTTGAGCAACCTGGTCTAGTGGAAGGTGTCCCTGCTGATGGCAGGGGGGTTGGAACTGGATGATCTTTAAGGTCCCTTCCAACCCAAACCATTCTATGATTCTATGATTGACCTAATAAGCTGAAGACTGATGACAAAGTTTTTTACAATGAGGGTGGTGAAGCACTGGCACAGGTTGCCCAGAGAGGTGGTGGATGCCCCATCCGTGGAAACATTCAAGGTCAGGTGGGATTTGGCTCTGAACAACCTGTTCTAGTTGAATATGTCCCTGCTCACTGCAGAGGGACTAGATGACCTTTAAAGGTCCTTTCCAACCCAAACCATTCTATGATTCTGTGATTCCATGATCTCACATTGCAAGATGTTTTGAAAAACTTTTGACAAGATCTTCTTGACTGGAGATGAAAACAGAGCTAGTGCTTCCATGGGTGGCAAAAACAAACCAAATATTTCAAGTGAGTTTAGTCTGTATTCAGTAGAGATAATGCAAGCAGTACAGCAATATAAATTTTGGCCTGAGTGGTATTGTACTGACATCATATCCAGGCAGAAAAAAGATCAGATAAAGAACCATTTATAGCAGAAGGCAGAAACCTTCTGGCTTCTGTCTAAATCCAGTTGAAGTAAATGGAAATGTTTCTTTGAGCCTCAGTGAGCTTAGATTGGGCATTTTGAGCATATTTCTTTCTGCCTGTTAATTGCTGGCTGCTATTTAGGTAGTTGCCTTTAAGGTAGCATGTTGAAGCAAGTTAAGCTGCATACAAGATACCTTCTCTGCACTTTTCATCATTTTCCTACTGAGGTACAGTGACTGTCCAAAGAATAAGGGAGAAAAGAGTCCAGCCTTGTTGTATCTCACTGCTGCATAACACAGACCTTTTTTCAGGATTTTCACAGCGCTATGATAGGGAAAACGCTTGTGCACCATTGACCAATGAACAGAAATAACTGTGGAAGACTGATAGGGTCCAATGTCTTTGAAAGACTTTCAGGCTGAGTTTTTCACTCCCTTTTTTCATTTAGAAACTATTAAGAGAAAAGCTGGTATGATATCTGGCATTTCTCTGTTCCACTGCACATGAAAATGCTCTACGTTAGCATTATCTTCCCCAGTTGTGACCAACAAGAACCTATGAATGGAGGAAACCTTGGATCATCTACCTCTCCTACCTCCACATACAAGTAAACAGACTCACACTCACGTAGCAGCTCTGCAAAAGATTAGCCAAGAGGACAACTTTTGTACAGTTGTGCATCTTTTTCATAAAAAAACTGATGCTCATTTTTCTTGGAAAACGATGGAACATAGTTTTAAATTTTGCAACATGGAAAATGAGGAAATGAGAACAGCTTCTTGAAGTATGGGTCTTAGATGGAAAAAGCCAAATGTCTGGCTTGTCTTGTTACCAGACAGCACACTGAACGGGGACTGAGCTGCAGACCTGTCTGGGGAGTGCACCGTGTACAGGATGTCAAGAACTACTTCCTTAATGATAAAAGCAAGGCAGAAAAGTGATCAAGAGTATCTCTAGGACAGCAATGGCCAGAATGGGGTTAAAAAGCCTTGAAGACTGAAGTCTGTGACCCTCTGACCAAGCACTGTACAAGTATCCCTGCACTGATATGATACAGAACTGAGCCTATGAAAGAGTCTCCGTACCTTGTGGTTCAAGCCTGATTTATCTCTGATAGTGGCTGTGCTGCTGTTGATCTGGGACAGTGACAAAAACCAGACGTGGTGATTTTGCAGTTGATATCAAGATCAACCGCAGGCTGGATCCCTCAAGACAGATAGTGTGGGATGAGCTCTATGTTAAAACCAAAGCTCAGCTTCCTCCCAGCAACTGCCTACCTGCAGAGTCTTCCCCTTACACACACAGTGTATCTCTGCTCCACCTTGGCAATCAGGCCAGCTGAGTGGCAAAACCATTGAGCTGAGCCCAGCACAGAGCTCCCATGGCTTTCTGGCTTCCCATGCATGTCCAATTCATAGCATATGGTCTGCAGGGAATGCAGAAACCTTCCTGTTCTGCTGCAGAAGTGTCAACTGCTGAGATTTTTTATGCATTGGCTTTTCTATGTGTGATGCGTTCTGTGGTATCACAGGGTGGGATGACACAGTCAGATTCCTTCTGGTTTGTCAGGTGGTGTAAATGTCTGCATCCCACTGGCTTGAAAGTCCCCCTGCTTTTGGTTTGCCCGTTTTTGTGAATGATGTGTAGAAATTAGGTCATCCTCAGTTTTCACTGCTGCAGTAATGTACTGTGTGCCTCAGGGGTGGAAGTCCATAAGTCAAGTATGTGACTGATCATGCCCTTGTCAAGCAAAAGTCTCCACCCTGAAAGAAAAGCCCTGTCATGTTTGACAGTCCTACCCTTAATGCAATGGGATTAATATGTACCTTGGCATGGTGCAGCTGATTGTCACAGGGTGCATCTTAGAGGCCCAAATTTGACTCTACTGACTTCTCTGGGGAAACAAAAGGTTTGTCTTCTGGATGGTAAGAGTAAAGAGGTGCCAGTCTGTATGCTGGAGTCACAGAATCACAGAATCTTAGGGATTGGAAGGGACCTCGAAAAATCATCTAGTCCAACCCCCCTGCCAGAGCAGGAACACCTACAGTAGGTGCCATGGTTTTTGCTAAGATAGGGTTAAGAGTAGCATCAGCCCTCATATTCTGTCTGGGGAATTGTCCACTGGAGACTGGAACAGCAAATTGTTGCCCAATGCGGGGCTCGAACCCACAACCCTGAGATTAAGAATCTCATGCTCTACTGACTCTAGGTCACACAGGAATGCATCCAGGTGGGTTAGGAATGTCTCCAGAGAAGGAGACCACATGGGGTGAGGTGAGGGACACAGCTGTATTGTATCCAACATCCTCTTTGGGAGAGCCTGCTGCCAGGATGCACCCGCAGCCAAAGCTGAGAGGAGTGAGTGAGCTGCAGCAACAACGGATTTGGTTCCACGCTTCAAACTCACTCTCTGAATACGCATGTCCTCAGACATCCCAGCCTGTCCACGTTGTCATTTTTTTCAGCTTGAACCACTGGAATAAAAGGCAACTGAAAACTATGAATAGATCTGGACAGCAGACACCCATCGCTGCCCGGCAGCCCCGACTGCCGCGCTGCACTGCTGGCTTGGCTCTGCTGCTCGTGCCGAGCGTGCTGCCCGGGTCGCAGCCTTGTGATGGATATGGCTGTCTTTATAAAAACCTCTCCTTATACTAGGAAACTGTAACACCCACAAGGTTAAAAGGTTACAGTTGCTAGTGCATGGAGGAGGAAAAGGGTGCGGTTCAAAGAATATGCTTTTCTGATTTTTTTTTACAAACTCAAAGTAGCAGCAGTGGTGGGCCAACACCTGAAGTCAGTTGAACCTTAGCAAACCCGGAGGGAAAAACCAATTGCATGTTTATAGCATGGTCTACACTCCTGAGCAACCACATTTATCCTGTGGTGCAAGTATACAGAAATTCAAGCTGATTTTTCACCTTCTACACACAGCACTGTAATTTCAAACCTCACTTTGTTTTTAACTTGGAAGGCTTCCATGAAGAACTAAAAGCTGGTGAAATTGCAGTATTTCAGTATGCATTAAGGGGATGATTTACTGGAGAGATACAACTTTTTAATGTGGCTACCCAGAGCTCCGTGCTGCTGCATGGTTCTTTTGGTTTTGGTTATTATATCTCAGGTTAATACAAAAACTGTGTCAACTACGGAAACAAAGTCATAAAATTTGTCCTCCATTTGAAATCCCCAGTGAGGTGAATGGCTGATGCCCAGGGAACTGGCATACACAGAGTAAGTGCCTTGGACAAACCTGGCTTTCAGATCAACTGAATCCCACCTAAACACCTCTGCCATATATTTGTTTGGGGGGTTTTGGGGGTTGTTGGTTTTGCTTTGTTTTGTTTTGTTTTGGGTTTTTAAATTCCTGTTGTTTTCCCCTTAGCATCCAGCAGTTTGCTTTGCAGTTAGGCTTGACCAAGCTGATGCAGCAGAGATTTCAAGGGCTCTGGTGTTTACATCAGCTCCTCCTGGTATGGTCAGGGAACCTCACTGGCAGCTCTCCACAGCAAAGACCCTGGCAGTCCTCCCTGCAGAGCTGCACCAAGCCCTTGGAGGGTGGGTAAGTGGCTTTAGGAAGCATGTGCCCTGCTAGGGGAAACTGCCACTGAACTGGCAGGCGCCCATAGGTTGTCCCCAGCCTGTCTGCACTGGGACTTCATTGCTGAGGGACACCTTAGAGAAATGCTGCAGACCGGAAAGCAGGAAATGTTTTGCAGAGCAGAGATAACATTGAAAATGGTACTCTGTAAATGGTTTGATTTACTGATTCGCATGTACAGGAGCTGCCATGTAAGCATCACAGGAAAAGGAAATGGGACGGAGGAGGAGTGGGAGGAAAAAGGCAACAGGACAACCAAACAGGTTGGCAGATTTCACTGGGGACAGGACTTATATGTCCTGGGTTTTCTCCTGAGCATGATGTGTTGTGTAGGTCTGTGAACACTGAGGATGCAAGTCCTTCAATTCAAAAGGGAATATCTGTATTTATTTAACAAGATGGGCAACTTGCACCAACTTGGGATTCTCCTGCACTGCAAATTCCCTCTTGTATACAGCTGGAATCACCCTGGGTGTGCTAGCTGTTATCTAGAGCAAACCAATCCCTGAGCCAGTGATCTGAACTCAAACACCTTTGTGTGATGGAAAAGTGGTTGCAGAACAGGTACATGACAGTAGGGCTGTCCCCTCAGTGCTCCATTTCTCAGACTTTCTCAAAAGCCCCTTTGCAAGAAGACAACAGAGGTGTGTATGACTTCCCTGTGAGGTGAACCTCCCACTTGATGTGAGCCTGAGAAAAGGGAGAACCTCTCTGCACAACTGATATTTCAGAGCGTTTTCCAGACTTTTTGTGCTCTACCTGACTGCACCTCAATGGGGGAGCTCACAGAGCTGCACAGGCTCTACTTTACAATTACTTGTTTCTTCATTTTGCTTTGCTTTCTTTGTGTCACTGATCTCCAGTGAGGAAATTGAGGCTCACATGCAGGTGAGGATCTGGGTGATGATACCACTCTGCAGTGGCCAGGCCATGGAACCACCTTCTGCAGAGTTAGATGGTTACCTCTGATGCCTCTCGTGAGGCGTCTTCCCTGGAGTCTTGAGGGATGCTGGTAGGTGAGAAAGACCCCTTGCAGTCTCTGCTGCTGTATTGTCACAGGCAACTTAATGTTTTGGAGAAAGGAAAGGGCCTGATGAAAATATGACATTCAGCCTTCAATTAAAGGGAAAGATTTAGTCGGGCATGTATCTTGAGATATTGCTTCACCTTTTCTCAAATAAATTCCCTGATACAGTTTGGAAAAATAAGTATTGACTTCCTTGAGATTTCTAGGTATGTATACACACTGAGGGGAAAAAATCCAAGCTTTTTCCCCTCCTTTCCCACCAGTTTTTCAGATCCTCTTACTCCATCATAAAGACGGAACAGACAACAGAAATATCTACTGGAAATCACCCTTGAAAATGCTGACTTTTGAACTCTGGCACAATTTTCTCAGTATGAATAGATCTTCCTATAAATTGGTCTTCCTATAGACACCTGGGATTTTGCCTTGTGTTCAGCAGTTTCCATTCACTTAAAGAATTAATTTACAGCCTCATTTTCCAAACACTGTTTCCGTGCCCTACTTGGTGCCAGGAATTTATTTTTTGAAGATGCATTTGTGGAGCAACCATATTAATTGGAAAGATTCTTTAGCATTAAAAGACATCTCTGCCATTGTCTTTTCCCCTGACACTAGCAGCTTCAATCATTTTGTAAATAGAGCTACCCATGGAGAGATAAATGGTGTAACTTCACCTGGTGCTGGTGTGGTACAGACATATTTTAACATGTGAGACTGGAGATGGGAAGTCTGTCTGCCCTGCAGCCTGTGGTGTGTGTGAGTGATACCTGAGTTAGCTTTTCTAGAACGAGTTTGCAGAGTGGGAGCAGGTGGACCTTGACACCACAAAGCTCTGTGTACTTCAGGTTACCCAGATGTGGGGTGTTTTTGCATGAATCTTCAGTGCAGACAAGCCTGCAGATTTCACCATTTTAAGAAATGTAAATATTTGATAGTTCTCCATCAGCTTTGGTAGAGTATGTGGTCAAATAATGGGAAGGAAATAGATGCAACTCAGTTCTGAACTGATCTTGTGGGCTTTTTTCATTAATCTCATCTCTGTCTGAGTCTTCATTTTCTTATTTAAAAAGACAGCTGTGATATCTATCTCAGATGAAGATGTTTTGAGATGAAGTAGCAAAAAGACACTGTGTGAGACCTGGGTATTATTACGAAATAAAAAAATATCGATATCTACATGTAATGAACATACATGTATTTCACAGAATTCTACAGAACTAAATGAACTCCTGCTGACCTGACTGGGAAAAATTCTCACAATGTGCTGTACAAATGTCACTGCTCACATTGCAGGCAAACAGAACTCAGCCTGACAGGAGAAAGGCAGGTTTCAGTCGAGCTGCATCCTGGAGCTGCAGCTTATGGAATGCATGCAGCAGACATGGGTGAAAATAGTGTGTCTTGTTAGGCTCCCGAGTGCCTAAAGAAAGGAAACACTAATACAAGAACACCCATAAAGTCTGACTTCCATTTCTCTGTAGAGGCCTTTTCTTGTCCCATCACCTCAGGTGAGATCCCAGCCTTTTCGGGAGCAGGAGGAAAGTGCTGTGAGGACAAAAGAAGAAAGTCGAGAAAGGATGCAGTGTCTTTGCTCTGCTTGGTTTCAAGAGGGTTGAGATGCCTGGATGTTGGTGAGGGCTCTGGGCTGTGATGAAGAAGTTAATTTCTTCTGCGGACAGAGGACCATGAGGATCTGCAGGTAGCTGTAGGAGCCACTGATATCTTATGAATGCTTTTGGGTGCCCTGGAGAAAGCTGGCATTGTATTACTACAGCCAGGCAGTCCCTTTCATAGAATCATAAAATCATAGAATGAATCATAAAATAGTTTGGTTTGGAAGGGACCTTATAAAGATCATCCAGTCCCAACCCCCCTGCCATCAGCAGGGACACCTTCCACTAGACCAGGTTGCTCAAAGCCTCATCCAGCCTGGCCTTGAATACTTCCAGGGAGGAGCAGCCACAGCTTCCTTCTCTGGGCAACCTGTTCCAGAAAGATATCCTTCCTAATATCCAATCTAAATCTCCCCTCTTCCAGTTTAAAGCCATTATCCCTTGTTCTATCACTGCTCTTGAAAGAAGTCCCTCCTCAGCCTTCCTGTAGCCCCTTCATGTACTGGAAGGCCGCCATAAGTACTTCATGGAACCTTTTCTTTTTCAGGCTGAACAGCCCCAACTCTCTCAGCCCGTCCTCATAGGAGAGGTGCTCCACCCCTCTGATCATCCTTGTGGTCTCCTCTGGACTCACTCCAGTAGATCCATGTCCTTCTTACATTGGGGGCCCCAGAACTGGATGCATCAGTCCAGGTGGGATTTCATGAGGGTGGAGTAGAGGGGGAAGATGTCTCTTTGCTCAGGACATCTTTAAAGACCAGATAAACAGCAGCCACAGCAAAAATGTTGGTTATCAGCCTCCTGTTACCCACCTCAGATGATTCATGTTTCATACTTTTGCTTTGCACAGATACAGGTGTTTGTGCTCTTAGTCTGCTCCCCAGCAGACTTCCTGAAACAACCACCTAGGCCTGCCACTTCTACTGAGTCCAGTTTGCAATATTTTTTATTGGTACTGTTGCAGTTGACACCCTACTGTATGGACCAGACCCTCTTTCTTGTAGGGACTGTGCAAAAGCAGCATGAAAGGAAACTAGAATGCTGTAAGCTGCAGTTTAACAGAGCATCTAAATAACTACAGGGTCAACCATCATCACAGTCCACCTCTACCCAAAGAGGAAGGTCTAGCTGTCTTTGAAAAATAAGCAATAGGATAGTTTTCTGCCATTTTAGTGAGAAAAATTGGCCCAACCCAGGCTCTGGAAATGCCAGAAGTGGTATGAAGGCAGTTGGCAGTGGATTGTTATGTTGGATCAACCTCCTGCAGAACTGCAGCTTGTATCAGTCTGAAGGATGTACTTTAAATGCTTTATGATAAATATAAATGCTTTATGATACATATTATAAATGCCTTTTTTGGCCTTATTATTAGACCTGAGCTACGGAGTTAGATCTGGGAACACTTTAGTAAGCAGATCTCTGCTAGAACAGCATCATGCTCCCAGTGACTGTTTCTGTTAGCACATGGCATCACAGCTTTGCTTCTGTCTGCTGGTTGGTGGAATTACAGCCAGGGATGTGTCAGCTAATTTTGTTGCTTTTAAATTTTATTTTAAAAAATAATTAATAAAATAAACACAGTAGATACCAGGCCTATTTACCCAGAAAGCTTCTTAGCAATCCAAAGGCATAAAAATAGGAGGAGAGAATAAAGGCTGGTGTATTATTTATAAAAAGGACATCTTCTGGTGTTCTCTGTGATTTTTTCTGTGGTTCCCCTATAGTGGTATGTTGTAGCAAATTATGAGTGTATCATGATGATCTAAAATTTGTGCACCTATTCCTAGCAACAGTGTTTTCTGATAGGATACCATCTTTTATCTCCCTGACAGAGGGGGTCTTACTAGAAACATCAGTGGTAGGACAACAAAACAATAAATAATCATCTTACAATGGCAAAATCCTTTTGAAAAATGCTAACAGCATGGTGGTATTTACTCTTCAAAGTCTGATCCATTATTTGGGAATGAAGAGAAGCAGTCTCTTGTAGTTAAAAACCTTATCAAGCTCAATCACAAAATCAAATGAAAAGTTGTATTCAAAGGCAACATGCCTTATAAAGTGGATCATTACTTCATTGAATAAGAAATTAAAAATAGTCTAAAATGAAAAATCAGATTCTATCTGCTCTTGGTCTTTTTTTTTTGGTAACTGCCATATTACAAATAGTCCCTACTTCCATGAACTGAAATGCTACCGAATTTCAGTTCACTTTATTTTAGCATATTTGAGGGGAGTTTGTTTATAGTATAACTAAGGGGAATTTCCAGATGGAAAGGAGGAGTTAGTACATACAAAGCCAGACTCTGAGCTTTTCTTCTAAGCTTTGTTTTTTTTTTCTGAGAAGGAAAAAACAAAACAACAATAGCTCCCTTTTACTGGTGCTTTTTCATCTGTCTGTGTAGGTGGTATGTTGCGATAATAGTTTGATGGAGATTAAAGGAAGTGTGACTGCGATGTAATTTCTATCAGAAGGGGGAATCCCAGTTCTTTAAAGAGCATGTGGAACTAGACATAAGTAGTTATTAGTAGTAACCCTATAGTTATAGGGTTCAAAAGAAAAACCATCCCAAACAATCCCCATCTCCCAAAACCTCCCCTAGATTTCCAGTATGGATGAAAATGGGCTAGGTCCTTTGCTGGGGAGGTTTCTGCCAGCATTGGGGTATGTCGCTGAGTCCAGGCTCTGCATTTCACCCCTCTCTCATCCCATTGCTCTGCATGGAGTCTGAAGGGGTTTCGTTGGGTTAAAGAATCTCCTGCAGACATGGGCAGCCTTGCTCTGGAGTTGCGAAGAACAGAGACCCCACCAATCCCCCACTCTGTTTGGTCAATTTCCATGGTGTTTTGTCCAAGTTACCAAAAAGCCCTGCTGAAAACTGTCTCCTTTCTTTTAGGCTCAGTGTTTAATACATAAGGAACACACCTTCTCGCCTAAAGTAAGGCGGTCTTTAATTCCTGGTATTTTCTTCCACATAAGTTCAAGGTACATAAAAATAAAAAATTAAAAAAAATTGGCATAACTCCCAGAAGCCATTCTTAGTAGAACAATAGACACTTAACTTGAACCCCCCCTTTCTGTTTAGCCCACATCTAACCCCCAACCTGTTTCCTCTCCTTAGAAATCATGCTTTTTATCATCTGTGGTCCCTAGATACCTTCATCTGAGTCTTCTCATGTGCCCAGTGCTGAGCAGCAAAGCACCTAATCCTGGTGTGGATTCAAAAATGTGCTGAAATCATGGTCCCTTACCCCAAGCATCTCCATTCAGCACATCTGCACTGGGGACAACCACCTCACATCAACAGGTCCTTCCAGAAAATGCTGCTGCACCTAGGATTTACTTTTTAAATTCCATTGTTATCTTTTGCTTTAGTATATGGCAATCCAGCAGCTATAGTCCTTGACTCCCCAGCCGGCTGTGGGTACCAGCCTGTGCCTGTCAGTTCCTATGAGGATCTTGGTTGCTCTGGAGAAAAGATGTGATGGAGAGAGGAGGGGTGGAAGGGGGTGAAGTCTGTATCTTTCCCACTGAAAGCAGGCCAAGTATATGGAAAATACACTGATGTTTTATAAGGAAAGCGATTGGGGAACTGGCCTGGCGACTGGGGAACTTTGCACTCAGAAGGAAGTCCCAGTCCCTGGTGCCAGGGCTATTTTTGTCTTTTAACAGACAGCTGTAGTGGATCAAATGGAGAAACAGTCCTGACAGCTGGGCCCAAAACACAACTGCTGCCCATGCACCCTGCCAAAGGTCATGGTCGAGGCCAGAACTGCGCTGGCAAGGCTAAAAGGCTGTGGTGTTTGCTAGGAACTCAAGAAACGTCTTCTTTGTGCAAATATTTGTGCAAGTAACCTGCACACGGTCACAGGAGACTGAGAAGTGATTTAACATGATGAATAAGGACTAAAACCAATAAAAGACTGAAGAACAGAGCAAACCCTGAACCTCACACAGGATGGTGTTTGCTCTGGTCTTTGCAAGTAGTTTATAGTTTCCTTTTTTCAGATTGCTTTGAAGAATGCCCACATGGGAAGTGTGCAGACAAAGACAATAAGAGTGGCTTTACTTGGGGACCAAGCTCAAGATCCGGTCTCCAGCAGTGGCTAAATGTGGTCCCTGGGGAAAAGCAGTGTAACAGAGGCAGCACGCAGTATTCTCTCCCCACAGCCTCTCCCTGGCTCCATGAGTCTGCAGGTCAGGGACTTTCAGCATTGATTTTTCTACTGCTATGCATGAATGTGCAAAGATAAAATAATTTCCCTACTTCTCTGCCCACATGTAACACCATATACACACTCACAGTTGCTTTATTTCCTTGTTAGAGGACTGTACTGAAAGCCCAGGCTATAGTCCTTTGTTTGAAATCTCTCACTTTTCCAGCTCTCACATCAGTTATTGGATAACTTTTAGTGTTTTATAAGACACAGTTTTATTTCCTGGTACAGCATCCAATAGTTGCTTTATTTCCTTGTTAGAGGACTGTAGTGAAAGCCCAGGCTATAGTCCTTCATTTGTATTTGAAATCTCTCACTTCTCCAGCTCTCACATCAGTTATGGGATAACTTTTAGTGTTTTACAAGACATGGTTTTATTTCCTGGTACAGCTTCCAGTGCCTTGGAAAACTCTGAATCCATCATGTCTGGGCCAGACTCATAAAGGCTGGAACTCAGTTTGGCAAATAAATCTTGTTGTTCTTTGAAAGACACTTATTAGCATTTGCTACACTCCCACTCTTAGCTGACAGTTGTTTGCATCTGTCACTTCTATTTGACTCTACATACCCAGTTCATCCTCTCCCCTTCTGGAGAGCTGATGCACTATGAACACTTCTTCAAACAGAAGCAGGAGAGAGACCCTGTCATCTCTTTCAGGAATACTAATTAGCCAGACTGCTCATTTTCCCTAGTAGACCTTGTTTATCACCCTCTTGATATTAATAAGCAAAGAAGTCCATCAGCTTCCCCATGTTATACATGTACATGATCTGACTTGTTTCTGAATATAGACAACTATTTATTAAGTACTCTCCTTTTTTAACATTACTATTAATTTTACTACCTCTCTCCGGTGATATTCCTGCACTATTGTTAAGCTACTTTTGTTTTTAGTAGATGTTAAAACACTTTCTTTGCTCTGTCTGTTCTGAGATGTTTTCAGGTGGTTTTAATTTCACTTACTCATTTCTCACACTTAGTTACTTCTATTTTATGTTAATTGACAGCTGTTTCCCCCTTTCACATCTGTGACAGATTGCTTTTCTGTTTTGCATTGATTCCTTCACTTTTGTCACTGAACCAGGATAAGATTTTTAGCATGGTCTGTTGCACTCTTGACTTGGACATCCTGACTTTTTGACCATCTGATAAACTCTTTATCAAAGGACTGAACTTTCATTCAGATTTTTCTACCCACATTCTTTCTACCAATGAATCTGGACAGTAACTTTCCTTGAGTTAGAGAACTTACCTTTTTAATGCTGAATGTTTAGGGATTCAATGCTGCAAATAATCAGGTCACAGTTATGGTGGCTGGTCTTCAGAGAGTAACAAACGTTCTACCCAGCAATTAGTTCACCATGGTATGTTGTAATGAATGTTTTGACCTTGGGTTCAGTACCTCATGGGTTACAGAATTCACCTGTATCACCTAAATGTTATTTTTCTATTGGCTGCATACATCTCTAGCATATGTCTCCCACTTGGAAGTCCTCCATGCATACAGAACTTTTCTTTCCACAAATTGGATGAAGGTTTAGTGAATAATGGGTTTAAGTCACAACTCATCCCACTTTATAACTTTCTGGTTTTGTTTGGTGGTCTGTAGCAGATCATTCTGCAGATATTCTTCCTCTTCTGCTCAGCATCTTGTAAATCTGACTTAGCAACTCCCAAGCTCATAGTGATGATACAGAAAACCACCCCCAGTCTGCCCTTTCTAATCAACAGTTTTATTACAGTAATCAGGAAAGTAATCTCACCAGGCTTCCGTGACATCAGCTACATCAAATTCTTTCACAAGTAACACAACTTCCTGTTCCTCTCATTTGTTACCGACCTTTCTAGCACCACTATAGATGACTACAAGTTCTCATTTTCTCTCATTCAGTCTTGCCAAGCTGCTGTCTGCATGCGGAGTTGTGTGACACACACTTTCTTGGCACTGTAATGCTGCTGGTCTAACCAGCCCTATATGGCCCCCTCTAAAAATATATGGAACCTACATGTCACAGTAATTTTTTTTCCTCTTTCTCATGTTACCTCTTCCTCAAGAACAGGAGACAAGCAAAGGCAAACCTTGTTGCCTCATACCATTGTGCTGGCCACGTACAGCTTATTCCCAAGTTGTTCTGCTTTTTCATTGTACATCAGAATATCAGTCAAATACAAATCTTCTCTTCTGTGTTCAGGCTATTATTTCATGTCAGCTCTAGCTAGATGAAAACAAGAAAGACCTGAATGAGAAAATACTTAGTTTTAAGAGATTTCAAGATCAGTTTTGCTGAACTGTCGAAATTCATATGGACATCGACAAGTGAGACTGACTCTAAACTGCTTGTGGGTCGTGTCGCTGCTACAGTAATAAAAAAAGAAACATCATCCATAATATCTGGGTCAAGGGAAGGTGCTTGTGAGACAGGCTGTTGTGGTGGGAGTGTCTTTCAAGAAGGAGGAAGGGATGAGAGTGCGAGACAGTAACAGCAAGTGAGTGTGTATTCGAGAAAGTGAGAAACATCATGAGCCAGACAGCCTCCCACTTTGGGAGCTGCTGCAGTACGTGGCAGGGCAGCACAGTGCCCAGCAACACAGTCTCAGCTCCTCTTTCCCAGCTCCCACCCAATTGCAGGCTGGCCAAGTCCACCCAGGACTTGCCCAGGTGGAGGGGATGGCCTTGCTCATGGTTGCAGAGCCTAGAATGGGCTGGAGAAACATAATGTAAATCTTGAGCCAGATGAAGGCATATTCTGCATAAAGGCAGAAGGCTCCTGAGGCAGATAGATGCTACGATCCTACGACCCATGGCACCAATGCTGCATCAGATAGTGTGAAGAGAGTCGGAAGGAGCCTCCTGAGAGCACTAAGGACATAAAGATGGAAAAGAGTCATCATTGTGTCAAGTGTAGAAAGTCAGGACTAGACTTGAAGGTATTACAGTCAGAGTAGGCACAAACAGAAAAGACGGGAACAGCGTGCTGGTGCAGGGAGGACGAGGGGGTATCTATAGCAATGACATTTTGGATGGGAAGTCAAGGGAGAGGAATTTGTGCTACTGAAGGTGGGGATGGTGAAGAAGGTGTGAGCAGGAAATTTTATTGTGAACAAGATGAGAAAAGCCCCAGAGTTTGGTGATGCTATAAGTAAAGGCAGAAGTTACCTAATCTGACTGCAGGGAAAGAATAAGAAGACAGGAGAAGAAAAGGAAGTGAATTTGGCATGGAGGTGGAGGAGGGAGTGAGCGGGGATGGGAGTGGGACTGAAAGGAAGAAATTTTTCACAGTGAGGGTGGTGAAACACTGGCACAGGTTGCCCAGAGAGGTGGTAGAAGCCCCATCCCTGGAAGCATTCAAGGTCAGGTTGGACTGGGCTCTGAGCAACCTGATCTGGTTGAAGATGTTCCTGCTCACTGCAGGGGGGGTGGAATAGATGACCTTTAAAGATCCTCTCCGATCCCAACCATTCTGTGATTCTATAACAGAGAAGTTTGTTGTAGGAAGAGCAGTCTTTGAGCTGGTGCTGAGGCATGTAAGAGTTCACAGTTACAGAGAGGTCAGACTAACAGTACAGATTAAAATATCCTTCTCAGAAAAATGGTTACTATAATAAAGAATAGAGACAAATTTGCCAGAGGAAGGACTGGTGAATGGTGATGATGCCTTCCTTGTCAAGGCCTGCAGAGTTGACTTGTGGGAGATACACCAAAGGATTGAAGTCCAGCTCCTGGAGCTGACAGGGCTGAAGGTCCACCACTAGCTTTGTTAGCTTCTCCTCAGAGCTGAAAGTGGTAAGGGGAAGCTGAGGAGTAGAGAGAGTGGGCAGATGAGCAAGCAGTATCTGTTGTCCCACGAGGTGAAGCAAGAAGCTACCAGTTTTCCAAAATAAGACATGGCTACAAGAGAGCTGAGAACAACTGCCCCAAAGAGACCAGAGTTACTCCAGGGGCTTAAGGAAGAGAACCCAGGAGCTGCCCCCAGGAGCAGGCGAGGGGGGCATCTAGTGATGGCCGGGAGCATTGCGGGGTTTTCCCTCTGTCCCTCGGCCTGGTGCCTTCCCACTGACTCAGAAAATTTCCCAAGGCTGTGCTGAAAGTCCTCTCTCTGCGTGCATCAAAACTGTTTCATGGGGTTTTTTGGAGGGGTGGGTCAAAAAGCAAATGAAGCTTTCTAGCTCCTCTCTGTCTGTCTGACTGACTGAGAAATAAAGTAAGTCACTGGGAAAGCACGTGTCAGAGGAGAACTGGGTTGCCTGTCTGTCTGCTTGTCCATCCCCAGCCAGGACCTCCTGGCCAGCTGGCTAGAGGTGCAGAATCTTAGCTGCTACAGCCAGGTGTCATCACCTGGCCACCCCACCCGGGTCATAAGTTCAGGTCTGAAAGGACCTACATGAGGTGTTGTCTGAATGCAGCCCTGGTTTTAGCAGGAAAGATAATTTTTAAGTATTAAAAGTACAAATTGGAATCTTTACTTCTTAAAAGTAAAAATTTTACTTTCCTTCTTTATTGCTTTGTTACTTTACTTCCTTACTGCCCGTGGAAAACCGCTGCATCCCCTTCTCTCAGATGTAGTTGACTTCTTTCCTCATGGACACAGACTTGGTTCCATGTGTTAGAAGGACAGAGCCTGGTCTCAGCCCAGGAAGCCACCAGGGAGGAAGCCTCACACTGGGCCAGGAGCAGCTTGACAGAGTTACCTGCTGCTGAGACCAAGCTGCTGTTAATTTTCTGCTTGGCTATTTATTAAAGAGACCCCGCAGCGGTGGTGAGGAGCCCGTGCACGCTCTCGGTGTGTGAGCACTTGGATGGTGCTCATTTCCATTTTGCCCCTATTGTGTTAGGCTGGCTGCCTGGATAAATATCTTCAAATGCCTGTTGCCTGTGCAGAGATCTTCCTGTTCTTGCATGCTATGACTGAAGGGAGCTCACACGCTTTCACGCAGAGGGCTCAGAGGTGACACAGAAAAGCCGTCACAATTTAGTGATCTGAAGAGAACCTTTCAAAGCTTATACAGTCAGGGATAGCTTTTTATTTATTTATTTATTTTATTTTTCCTTCCCCTGGATCACTCATTGTAAAACTATTTGTGTTACTCAGGGATAGAGAAAATTATCAGAGAGTTTAAAAGAGGCAAATTCAGACATGCCTCGGCTGTGCGGGCTGCACATCCAACCTCTTTGCTCATAGAAGGAATGTAGCTGTTTCCACGTTGAAAAAAATAACATAACTAAGATGTAGTGCATTTGAATAATAAAGCAACCCAGTCTGGGCCCCACTGAGTGGTAAAGCAAGACTCAGCTTGTAATGTGGCTTCAAAGTATCTTGTACCTCTAACTGATAGGTGATTTTTTTTTTGGTCTGAACCTCTCAAACCAGAGGAATTCAGGAATGTCCCAGGCTGATTCTACAAATACTGGCCCTACAGAGGGGATCTCATTCTCAGGGCATGGGGCACAACTCTGTCCTCACTGAGGTGTCAGTCTGTCCCCCCTGCTCTGCTCCCCATGGCTAGAGCTCCTCTTGGCTGTACCTGGCTGGATGACCCTGCCCTTGGAAACTGCTCAGTCTTGGCAGGGAAACTGTCTGAGATGCTGCAGGTACAATGGGCAAAGCTGGGGAGGCCCTTGTAAATGTTAGACTGCAAAAGTGGGGTACAGAGAAAAGTGTCACACGTCTCTGTGGCTGTCACTCGAGCCAATGATGAGAAAAAAGTTGGGAAGAGCAGTGCCATCATTTGGACTTTGGGGCCATTTGTTGTTATCCCCAGGTGCTTTGAAAATGATGGATAACACTCAGATTCACTGCTTGGGCCATTCACTTTTTTCCATTATTGTTTTGGAGAAAACCAAAACATAATGAACACAAACTTAAAAAACGCCACAAAGTTGTGGATGATTCTAGGACGCCACTTTCTGCTACCATTAAAAAGTTTTTGAACAGATGTTTAGCATCCTCAGAGAACAGAGCTTCATCGGAGTGATTGAGACTGGTCATATAAAAACGTAGACTGGTAGGGACTCCATCTCCAAGACAAGACTGTTCCTCTGGCCTGGGGATGAGGTTAAAATCACCACCATGTATCATCTTCCCATGGTTTGTCTCTGGTTTTTCTATACTGAGGTAGTAGGTAGTCTTGTCCCACCCAAAATTTTGTAGAAACTTTGTTTTCCACAGCTCAATTGATATATTTTTCCAAAGCCACCAGCACAATCACCACCACAAATGAATAAACAAACAAATAAATAAATAATCCTATAATCCAGCATCCCAAAAGCAAATCAATTATTCAGGGTGCTTCCTGGGTATAAAATCTCTGGAGCAGTGACATTTAGGAGGCTTTGGATCAGCTACTTTGCAGTGTCATGAAAATTTCATGCTCACTTGGCAAGGAAGTTGGTGAGTCAGGCAAATGAGCTCTTATGCCGTCTCTCTGAGCTGGATACAAACATACAGAGTTTCAGGTTACTGCTGTGGGTGTGCAGCTCAGAGAGGGAGAGACCCAAGTGCTTTTAGGCTTTTGACATCCAAGGAGACCAAGTTTTAAATGTGCAACACCCTTAGGGATTTTTTTTTTTTTTTAATTTCAGTCCTGGTGCCCCTAAAATGTACTGGCCTTACAGATGGATTCTTGACTTCTAAATGCAAAGGTTGAAGTAATGGAAGCAGCATCCACCTGAGAGTAACGTTATTGCTCTCTGGGAATCACTTCTCCTGCTGCTGGTCGTTCCTGCTGCAGCAGCACTGTCCATGACTACGTGTTTCACCTGGTCTGCAAAATGTGTCTGGAGGTGGCAGACAAGTGGAAGGAGAAAATGTGTCAACTAGTTGCTAAAGTTTTAAAGTATAAAAAAAGGCAAAAGATGGGAAAATGAGGGAAAAGAAGGAAGAAAAAGCCCAGTACACCCAGTAGGAAGGTTTAGCCACAGCAGAACCAATTAAATGAGAATCTGGACTTTTGAGTTGCTCACAGTTTTATTACACAGAGTTTTCTATACTCGACTGCTTTATTTGCTGCAGTCCTGCCTGTGCTCCTGACTGACACACTCCCACGCTCTCCTGAAAGTCACCAGAACCAGTTCTTTCCCCCTGCAAAGCTTTTCTCCTCTCATCACCTCCTGCCAGCCCAGCGATGCTCCAGCCTTGAGCTGAAGGACTCTTACCGGCTCTCACCAGACGATGTCACACTAATCCTGCGGATGCTCTGCAGCTGGGAATTTGTCTCCCAGCCACAAACACTGCAGTGGAGGATACATTAGTGCTTCGTCAAGCTCTCCTTTTTGTACCAATCACGCAGTACAGAAGGTACCATTAAGGCTTTAAAATTTAATGAGCTCTCATAAAATCTCTCGCTGTGATATACAACCGAAGCAAAGGCTATGCTGCAGGAAGGTTGCATTTGTTTGAGCCTTACATCTTTCTCTCCTCTCTGTTTTAACTATATATTCCCAATCACTGAAATAGCATTTCTGCAGCTCTGTGTTGTGCAATTATTGCAGTTTAACTCCTTAAAGGTAGGCAGATATCTAATTGCCAAATTGAGTTTAACTCTAACACAGAGACATCTGTCCTGCCCTAGCTGTAGTGTTTATGTTTCTGACTTGCTGATATATGCAAACCTGCCTAAATCTTGGCTTTACTGAAATGATGATGCCTGAATCCTGCTTGCTTGATGACTTCCTAGCTCACAGAAACAAATGGAAGTTCATCCTCTCTCCTGATTTGACTAAGAGTTCAATCTTCTAAATTTGCAGGGCACAAGAAGCTCTATAAATGGCTGTATCCTGTATATATAAATGGCTTTCTCAGTGCAGCAGTAAACAGGACTCTCCTGGACTGCTGGAAACCCAGAATGAGCCTCTATTTCCTATGGTTTATGCAGAGCCTCCCATGTCCTGAAAAAGTGCTGTGAACATCCAACTGATAGATCTTCTGGGGTTTGGTCTCAAAGTCTCCTGCTGAAGCTGTTCCCTGTTGTATAAATTATTAAACATTCACTGGACCAGAGCGAAGAGGTGGAAGATGGACTCTTCAGCTCCATAGTCAGGACATTCATGTGTGATGTGGGAAAGCCAGGTTATAGGTTCCTGCTCCAGTGAACAGCTAACTAGCAGCACAAACTGGACCAGCTCCAAAAGGAAAGGCTGAGATCCCCCTTCTCAAGACCATGCAGGGCCTGCTCATTTGGGCATTTCCCCAAAACAGGGCAGAAAGGACATCCAGAGTCACCTGCAAAATCTGCCAGCTTCTTAACTGCTGATATAAGAGCTGAGGTGTCTCTGTAGAAAGAACCCAAGCTACCTCACATAAAGCCTGAAACATGAGCTGGGTCAGCAGGGTCCATCTGGCTCCATGTCTGTCTCCAGCCTTGGCTAAAGGCAAGTGCTGGTGAAAAAGCAAAAATACAGGGTAAATCCTTAATGATACATCCCCAGGTTACACACCAGAACACCAGAAGTGATGACTTTCCCAAGTGGATAAACCTTTCATTCCCCAGTCTGTATGTGTATCCAGGGTTGCTGTGTCCCAGGTGCAAAATCCAGCCCTTGCCCTTGTTAAAATTCATATGGTTGGTGATTGCCCAGCTCTCTAATCTATCTCTATCTCTCTGCAAGACCTCTCTGCCCTTGAGAGTGTCCACAGCTCCTCCCAATTTGGTGTCATCAGCAAACTTAGTTAGCAGTCCTTCAGGCCCTGTATCCAGGTCATTGATGACGACATTAAAGAGCACTGGCCCCAGGATAGATCCCTGCATGGATGGAGCCAGTAGATGCATTAGACCACAGCCACTCTAACAGTGAGTGGGGAAGATGGAACATTACCCTCCAATGAACCCCCTTGCTAGAATGCATTAGGGTTCACTGGCAGCTGGTGTAAGGAAGGGGGTTGGAACTAGATGATCTTTAAGGTCCCTTCCAACCCTAACAATTCTATGACAATGGTTTAGAGGTGGACTTGGCAGTGTTAGGTTTATGGTTGGACTCAATGACCTTAAAGGTCTTTTCCAACCACATGTGTCTGAAGCCCACAGGCACCACCATAGCACAGACCTGAGTGCTCGTTCTGTGTTTCACCTCCATAAGTGACACCAGCCTCTGTTGTTTTTCACTTGATGCTTTTCTTTAATGACCTGGTTGTGCAAGAGCATCTGGGATGATTTTTTTAGTCTCAGATTGGGTTTGCTTATTTTGCAAAAGGAAAGGGGAAAAGAAAAAAAAACACTTCTTTTTAGAAAAGCTCTCAATATTTAATAGTTAACTTGCATGCACTGTCAAAGGATCTCTTAATTCTCTGATCTGTTGCACCAATTTTAAAGTGGAGGCAAGGTGTGGGAAGAGAGTCAGTATTTTTTATAAGTTCCTCTGGTATATTTGGACAGAAAGGCAAGTGTCCAGGCCTTGCTGGTCTGAAACAGATACATAAAAACTAAGTTTAAGATCTTCTATTTCAGACCTGAAAAACAGTGTGAGTATCTGAATTAGTCCAGATCAGTAGTTGAGCTAATGAAAAATATTCTTCTGCAGTCCTTTGCCAAAGAATATCCTTAGATCACCGCTGTTGGTAGTGAGACTCAGCTGAAGTGTGTGGAGCTGCAAGGGTGTTAGAACTCAATAGTACAGATAAGACCAAGGCTCTAGTGTAGGCTCCTTGTTAGGAAGGTTTTTAAGCACCTTTAAATGTGTTTACAGTTCCTCAACTTCAAGTCAGTCTCCATGCTTAACATATTAAAAGGTGAAATGACTTAGCTTTGAAGGCCCTGCAGACTTTGGGGAGAAGTCGTTTGACCTCCTTATGTCTTAATCCATCCAGAACACGAGAGTGAAAAAATAAACAGCACCTCATTAAAAAAGAAATAGATAGTGTGACTGACCTGAGCTTGCCTTGGTAAATAAATTACAAAGCCATAAAACTGCTTGAGGAGCTGCTTTGTCCCATTGAAACAACACCCACTTTAGACACTCGCTAAACACATCATGCTGGGGGTGAGGCAGAGTAATTACCAAGGAGCTGTTATCATTATCTACCTGTCAAGCCCCCATACATTCTCCCCAGCCTCATGTTTGAGGCTAAGGAGAAAGTACAAACCAGTGATGAGAGGTCTCAGTAAACACCAAAAGAGAAAGATTTACCCATGAGCTTTCCCAGCTGTTCTTGCTGCAAAAGAGCATCCCAAGCCTGAATTTTAACCTGTGTCCTTCTCCATACACAAAGGGCTCCTCTTGATAGTTCAGCCACCCTGGGCATTTAGATGCTGCTGCTCTCAATGCTGCTTGCTGGGATGCCCCATGCTTCCTTGGTAAACAGTGGGGTTTGTGAGGCCTGGCATGATTAAGGAACAAAACAATCAAGGACTGCTGGGAGAAGCATCTGAGAGGTGATCTGGGATCTTGAGGGTTAAAATAAACATCAACCAAGCAAAGTTTGAGGCTGATATGTGTCAATTTAATCACTGAGATGACTGAGTCAACCTGTAGGAAAGTCAGTACCTCTATTTTGGCACCAAATCTGAATGCAGAATGGAAAAGTCCCCTGGCTGCAAAAGCAAAACATGTCTCTAGAAATGCAATTGTAGGGAGTTCTAGGGGAAGTTAAAAGTATCCCTAGTACGCAGAAGTAACATCCTGGCTTTTGAAAAAAATGGGAAAACCCTTCTATGTACTTGGGCAAACCCCAGATTTCACTAGAGGCTTTTGCAGATTTGCTGCACCACCTCAGTTATTTTGTCCGTACTCCGTTCCACAACATGTTACTATAAGGGACCATAAGGGACCTGCCTGACACTTGCTTAATTTTATAGAAGATATCAGATGGTGATTGGTACTAATATAACAGGATTCAAACTGGGGAAAGACTCCATATGCCACATGGCCAGATGAAGTATGTTCCCCTACCACCACACTGCTTCAGAAGCAAACCAAACACACAGCATCCCATCAAACATAATGAACATCCAGCCCTTTGCCCAGTGCTGCATGGATTACCTGCCCATGACCTGAAACTCTCATCCTGCCTATTCCCTCACCCCTTGATAAAAAGCTTATTATGGCCTGGACTTTCTAAGCTTCATTAACAACTGCCCCTGTGTTGTATCCCATAGGCAAGTAGGGTGGAAATAGGATGTTTCCTCTTGCATGTAAACAGAAACCTTCCCAGCAGATCATGGTTCTGTGGAAGAGAAGATGCAAACTTGCTTTTCAGTAGTTGCAGAATCAGTGCTTAGCTAACATGGAACTGGTGAGGAAACTTAGTTTCTTGGCATGGCCTTTCTACACTACCTTTAAATTCCTGTGTAATTAAAAAGAAGCAAGGAAAAAATTCCAAACCACAGCAAGCACTGCTTTTTATTGCTCCTCCTATGCTTAATGAAGTCCTAAAGACCAGAGAACTGCACAGACAAGACTCCTGAGCACAGCAGACCAGAGCTTATGGGCTGTATCCAATCTGCTGCTGGGGCTGCACACAGCCAACTGCTATAGTATATGACTGCAAGAGATCTCTAAGTGATTCAAGTCACTTATTATCCAGGACTGCAAGGCACAGTGAGTTGAGAAAAACAGCTGTGGCACTTACATTAGGTACCTCAATGTCCTTTGTCTGGAGGAGAAGGTGTGATTTGGTGTGTCTTGTCAGCTCCTCTCCCTTCTGCTTAGCTGTGTGAAAAGCTTCATCACCACCAGACACTGTAAGATGAGGATGTGGTTTTGTCTTGATTTTCAAAGAGCTAAGCAGCTGTATCATGCCTCTGAATGAGATGTGTTTCAAAAACAGCTAAGTGGTAATCTCTGCTAGGCAGGACCATTTGAGGGAAATCACAGGTGTTATTTAATTTTAGGATTTAGCATTGCATGATACTGTTCATCTTGAGGCAGAAATTTATTGAGAGAAGTGCAGCACCCCAGACAGAGAGGGTTGGTTGTATTTACATTATATACATTCTCTATTACATACAGTGCAGCGAAAGGAGCTGTTTGCTTGCTCAGGATGAGATAAAGCATTTTGCTGTCCTGCCATGGCAACTCATCCTGGGCCTTACCCTGTAAGCTCTTGCTCAGCAGGGTTTCTTGATGCTATCGGTAACACCAACGTACCTGCAAAGGTCTTAGAGACACAAACCTCCTTGGCTAACCCACCCCAGGAGCCCTTGGAGTTACTCTGACGCACACCATTTCCTAACTCAAGCATTTTGAGCAATCTGGATGACTTTATGGGCAGATTTCCTCAGGCTGATACATGCTGAGCTGTATTTAACTAATGGGACATCTTGGAAAGTAAGAGGCAATTCAGTGTAAGTAGGAACTCCGGACTGACCGTGACTTGGAAGTGTTGTGCACAGTTAAGATCTGCACACTCCAGTGAGATAGTTAATGTAGTTAATGTGGTTAAAATCAATGGGCTGTGCTAATTTACCTCAGCTGAAGCCCTCGGTGTCTGCATTTCACATGGCTTTTCAGTGCTTCCTTTAAACTCTATTAATTCTAATGTTTAATTGTAAACAAACTGACTGATGGATCAGTTAAAGAAAAATCAACTGTAAAGGGTCAAGATTTAACCTGTCCTATATCTATTACTCCCACGCAGATCTTTCAGACCAGTTATTTGCATATGTTAAAATCTAATTTGAGTTGTTCATCACATAGAACTAGGTAAGCTGCTTTTTTTTTTTTTTTTTAATGAGAGATGTAACTTCAGGGCACTATTAAATTCTAATTAAAAATCAGTCAAAAGCACCCTTCTCTTAGTGTTTGTGCCTGCAGCAACACTTCCACTGTGGTATCAAAAGCTCAGTTCATTACTTCTTAATTAATTTTGCCTTGAGAAGCTCTAAGTTCTCAGAGGACCTGTTGGATTTTCAGAGCATTGTCTACATAACATTGGATTGTACGCAGCAGCCACAGCCAAATGACATTCAGATCAGGAATCCTTACCCATGTAATCCAATTTGATACAATGGCTGCAGCCCGCCAGCTTTTGGGAATCTGTGAGACCCTTGTAGCTCACAACACAGAGGATATCCTGCCTGGAGGTGCTGATGTTGTAGGGATTTTCCCACCTCCCTATTCCCAGCATGCATATTTTGCAGTTGAAAAGGTTGGTATATGGGTTGTTTGGGATGGGTATTTCTTTATTTTTTTTTTTTTTGTGAGGAAATAAGAATGAGAAACTAGACTTGTTCCTGACCCCCAGGAAAACTTGTTTTCACGTCCTTGAGTTGGCCAAGATCCTTTTGCCGTGCCAGGCTCCTGAAGATGTGCACGTTCATTTTCAAGATAAGAATCCTGAAGTCGTGATCTCCCACTGCAAATGATTCATTTCCCCTCTTGGCCCGGCTGTGCACGCACGTGTCGGAGGGTGGTGAGCCAGGGCCTGACCAGTGCCCTGAAACAAAGAAAGGAAAAGAAGGGAAAGGGGTGGAGGAGAATAATCTACCCAGTCTCCTGGGGAACATTTTTCACTGCTCTGGGGCATTTTCACCTGAACAGTTTTTACAATGAGCAAAGCACAGAGGGGCCAAGGGTGGTTTGTGCACCCAAGCACTCCCCAAACTCTACAAATGGGTTTGACAGAAGAGTATGAATTAAAATTATCTCACCAAGCTGGTCTGAGCAGGACATCTGTAGCTGCTGTCCAAGTCAGGAGAGACCTGGATGGTATAAACTTTCCTTAGAAACCTTTATATTAAGTCTGGTTTGCACAAGCAGACCGTGCAACTACAAAGGCAATAGTTCAAATCTACCTTCATGTGTATCCAAGTCTTCTTGCTGCAAGGCACAGAGTTAGATGGGTGTGACTGAAGGAGCTGTGGATGAAAAAAGTAGAAAAGGGGAATGGGGAAGGCTTAAAACAAGGTTTTGAGGCAATGTCAGCTTTCTGACTTTCCTCTTGGAGAAAGTGCACAGAGAAAGGGGCAAAAGTTAAAAACAGAAGGAAAGGAAACCTTGGCAAGTGGATGGGATCACGGCTTTTTGGACCCTGGGGAAAGCCCCTTCCTTTCCCCAGGGTATTCTGTCCTTTTCTTCAGCAACGTTTTAGATAAAGCTTGTCTCTCCTTTTCTCAGATGCTGATTCAGGGGTAAAACTGCAGCTGGATATTTTGCCCATCCCCTCTCTACTGGGATGGTGAGGGAGCTGAGCAAGAAATAGATGAGACATCTTAAGAGGGACGAGGAATTAATTATCTGCTCAACCTTGTCTTCTCAGAGTCTGTCCACACTGGAGCTAGCAGAAGCAGATCTCAGGTCTGAGGTCCTGAGCCACATGTCTGCCCATTCCTTGTTCCCAGAGCCACACTTAACAGCAGGCTTTAGTGATGAATGGATGGATGGATGGATGGATGGATGGATGGATGGATGGATGGATGGAGAGCTCCGCAAGGCTCATTTATGTGTTCTGGAGGCCAGGAGAGGTTGAGAATTAATCCCAGGTTTGGTCCATATGCTCTAGGATTGGATGCTCCTGCTATGTCATACAGTGTCAACACTCAACAGCAAGTAGCTACCAATTGAGACAAATATCCAGTTGTGTTGAGAATTTGCAGCCCAGCCTGGGTCAGGGACAGCCGGTCATATGTCTTTCTGGCCCCAGCAAAGAGTTGAAACCTCAACCTTCTTGATGTTCTTGATCAGTTATAGATGTGCTAAGTTTGTGCGTAGTCTTCGGTTGTGGCCTGTGCTATGTTGTGCCAACATAGTCATGTCAGTCCTAGAGAGAAGCTGAAAGTCTCTTCAGTTTTTATTTTGAGGTTCATTTGATTTTGACAACTTTTTATTACTGAAAGACTGCAGATCTGACCCTAATGTACACCTTCATTCAAATGTCAAGGACCACAGGGGCTGTGGAGCTTAGATAGGAGAAGACAGTGGGGAAGGAGGGTTGGCTTCTTACCTGAGATGTCAGAACAAAGCTGGCCTGACTTTCCATTGAGGAAAAAACACAGTACAAGACTGCATGAGGTGGATTAACTCTATCCTAGCAAAAACCAGGACACTGTGCCAAGGCTATAGTGGTACAGAGATGGCAAATCTGGAGGGGAAACAGGGAGACACTTGCCTGCAGCAAGATAAGACCATTTTTCCTGATATGCTCGGGGAGCTCACAGCTACCAGCAATAAGATTATAAGAGGGTGTACAGGAAGGGCTGGGGCAGAACGTGGAGAGCCCATGGGCTGTGTAGCGAATGAACCTCAGCAGGCACTGTAAGAAGGGAATCTGCTTTACATTTAGTATGCACAAATAGTCTGACTTACCACCTCGGTGACTTCCCAGACTGCCTGTTTGCCCTCTGTGCTGAGGGCTCATGAAAAGGGAAATAGTCTATGCTTAGAGAGCCTTGGAAGATGTTAGATAAAATTTTGGGTGGGGAGGTGAGCAAGGCTGCAGGCTAATTTTAGCAGGAATCCCCTATATATTTGAACCTAACTCCTTTCTTTTCCTGTGGAGAACACCTGGCCACAGGGCTCTAGCTGCAGTCTATGCAAGACCTCCTGGCAGGGAAAGCAAGTCACTTGTGAAAGACTTCCTAAGGGAAATGCCTACATCCACTGAGGTTTAGCATACTGGAAAACGTACAAAAGGGAAAAATTCTTGTGTAAGACAGAGGATGGCCAGGGTAAGATAAACAATCTTGTCAGGCTCTCAGAGCCTATCTGTTTACTTTCCATGTTGCATTGAGTGAGGGTATGTTGGCTTCCAGCCTGTACCTCCTCACTTGCATCTGAGCAAGTGCAAATGGACCTTCTTCCTCAACTCCTTCTCCCTTTCCAGTTCCTCTCCATCTCTCACCATCCAGCCACCCCTTCCACCAGCTGGCAGCCGGCAGAGCATGACCCTTGGAGTACGTGCCTCTGACCACCCTGTCTCCAAACTGTTTCAATGCTGAGCACTCGATGCTTCGGGATTACTGGGAATAAGTTTCCAAGGAATTCATTTGTCATTACTTGCTAAATAAATGGAGGCTGATAAGAATCTGCATTCTGCTTCCATAAAAACCTATAGATGCTGTATCTGGTGTCTAAGTAGTTTCTCACAAGAACACACAAGTCACTCATTCTTCTCCATAAAAACCGGAAAAGACTGCCTGGATCAGCTGTTGTGGTTAAAGCTTGGGAAGGAGACCTCTGCGCTTTCATTATCAGCAGTCGCCACGAAGTGTTGGACAGGGAGGGCTCAGCAGTGCAGCAGGAAAAGGGTTTCATATCTGGAAATAATAATCTTGCAGAAGTCTCTCCTAGGGCTGAAATTCTTGGCAGGAGCCTTTCATCTGAATCCCCTGAGACAGCAAGGCAATGGGCTCTTGTCCTTTGGTAAAGCCTGGCAAGTTTTACATAGTTTTGAAAAACAATATATTTTTTTTCCAACTCCATATGGCAGGAACCATAAAAATAATGCACCTAGTCCCTTTTTATGGTGGACATAAAACAACATATTCCACAAGTGGTATCCTGAATATTTTTTTTAGTGACAGGTCTGGCTCACATCTCCAGAGTACTTGGAGGTTGAATCTTCAGATACCTAATTGCTGCTGAAGTCAGTGGGATTTAGTTAGCTACTTAAATAGCTTTTCAAATTAAGCCTCTTTTGTCTTGCGTGTGTTAATACATCTCTGTGAAGCAGGACTGTATGTCAAGGGTTGGGCTACAGGAACAGAGTAACTGATGGTCACTTTTCCTGAAGAGCCTGGAGTAAATCACAGCAGTTTGAAAGCCCCACCCCTGCAATGTGTCCAAACTCTGGGAGAGGGTCTGGGGGAAACACTCACATCCTCCAAACCTGGGCTTCACAGGGCCAAACAGGCATCGGCTAGAGCTCGTTAGCTTCTGAAGTCTTTTAATTTTCTATTATTATATACACTTTTTCCATTATAGAAGCATCAGGCATTGGGGCGGGTGGGGAAGACTTTTATGCTTCAAATAGAGCTTCACAAAAGGACTAAAAAAATCCCACAGAACACCCAAGATAACATTGTCATCTGTAATATTAGTAACGCACCCAAAATGGAAAACATTCTTGTTGTGAAACTCTCAGGTTGCTGTTTTGTTTGCTCCTTAATAAGAGTTAATAAACAAAACTATTTGGGTTAATTTTGTCATGTGTACTGCGAGTTGCTAAGTAACACGGCTCCACTCTGCCTGAAGTCTGTGTAGTGAGACAACTGAGAGAGGCATTAAAGTGCTATAAAATAAATGGGATGGATCACTTTATAGTGTACCAGACCCTGGCTTGGCATTTGGAGCATGGATTTTTTTTCCCCTTTCTTTGTTTTAGGTGGAAAAAACCCAAAGATACAGAGTCCACCTGATGTATGAAGGGCAAAGAGCAGGTTATGCTTTTGGCAGGTGGGATGTTGTGCAGCTCTCCCTGGGAGATGATGCCTGCAGATCTCTGCCCATTGCTGAAATCATTGCCAGGCTGGGGGTGATGTGCAGGAGGAGGACAGATACCAAAGGGCTAAGGAGGACAGTGAGGAAATTATCCTGGTTGTCCCAAGACCTGAGAGGTTTATAACCAACATTTTTTATCAGCAACAGGTAGAGGGCTTGATGTCTCTGGAAGGTCCTACGTGGTGGCCTGTCACAGCAGGGAAGGCACCCAACGTGCTGTGTATGTCTGTGGTGCTGTGGAGGCTACAGCCTTGCTAGGTTTCCCTGCTGCTTTCCAAAGAAAAGCCTCCTTGGGATGGCTTTTAGTTCCTAGCAGGACCAGGTGGACCAGGTTGGACACAGTTTCAGGAGCAGGACTGGGAGAAGGGAGAAGCTGTATTAAATGATGACCATGCGAGGTGCTCAGAGCAAAGACCTGTCCGTCTTTGAGCTGATTTTGTTGCAGCTTTCAGACAAATAGACTTCTGTTTAAAATGATGACTATCAGTGTCATATGAATGTAAAAGAAGAATTATATTCTGCAGACAAGTACAAGAAGAGGTACTGTGTGTAAGGTCTAATTTCACACTGAAAGCAACCATCAGAGAGCAAGACACTAGTTCAATAGCAATAGAGAGGGAGCACGTTGCTGGGCTGGGAATTACTGGGGAACACTTTGAAAGGTTTTATCAGATATATTTTGTGTAGTTTGCAGGCATTGTTCAGTTTTTGAAGAAATCCTAATTTGGATATGAGGATTTCAGTCTTTCACAGTGGTGGCAGCAGCAGCGTAGTTTACCTCAGTGTCCTCCTAGGACAGGTTGCTCTCAAGAAAAAGACATTTGGGCTGAGGATCCTGAAGGAAGAATCACATACATGTTGCTTAGGATCCTTTCTATTCCAGGACTGGAGATGCAGTTTGAATAAAGCAAAACATTCTAGAAAAGTCTTACATTGTTCCATTTGTATGGTGAGCCATAAGCTTTCAGGGTATGTCACAGCTTTCAGAATTATTATTTTGATGCAAAGACTAGTGGCCTCAGGATATGGTTTTTCAAATTTGAAATTTTCCCTTGAATTCAGTGCTTTAAATAATATAAGTTATGCTGTAAATCCAGCAGGAGTTAGGGTAGAGGGGGAGAGAAACAAAATCCAGGAATACCAATCAGTCAAGGCAGATGTTGGAGGAATGTGAACAGTGCAACTTTCAAACTTTCAGGGCTTACCAGATTTCTCAGGGCTAAACTAACACTTGTCAGTATGAAAAAAACAAACTCCAAAACTTTATGTTTTTTTAATGAAGTGTAGGTGGTAACTACTGGGTTTAGCAATCAAATGATGTCTTCTCAGAAATGCCTAAAACTATTTCCTTCCAGTAGCCGGCCAGACATCCTCCAAGCGCCTGCAGACGAGACAGGAGCTCCTAGCACCATTTGGGGTTTTGGTTAAAAGCACCAGGTTGGTAGTTCCCAAGATCCTACCCAGAATGCTTTAAAGGATGCGTGAAGTTCATTTACGGCTTCTAGAAGCAGAAGTTGGGCAGGATGCATTTCATAGAGCTTGCGTGTAGAACGCGTATAAATCATGCATGCACAATCTATTTTATTTTGCCTGCAGTGCCTGACATAGCACTGTCTGACAATGAATCACAGATTCAAACAGTTCAGTGTGCCGCAGATTTAAACCTGTAAGTGCCATTTCCTATTGTCCCCCGTCCAAGGGGTTGGTGGAACATCACTTTAAAATAATGGGGCTGCTATTAATAAAGCTGGCAGAGTCTGTATTCCGCACCGCTACATGACAAAACACATCCGTGAGGCAGAGGTTCTCATCTGCTGACACAGACAGCTGAACCCAGCCGTGCTGGAACTGCTAACATGCTTCTCAGTCTCACTGGAGACCCTGTAGAAATACTGAGACAATTAAGACAAGACAGAACAATATGACTAATGCAAACCAGGAACTGACATTGTTTCTTAGAAATGCTGTTGAGTGCATTTCTGCTGGTGGAAGGCAGGTTAAATCACTGGCACTATGTCAGCCAGTCGCTTTATTTGTATGGAGTTTGCTATGCCAAATGGGTGCCTGCTGCAGGGAACACATAGACACCTTCACATCTCAGGAGGAGGGGAGATGGGGAACACCTATTTTGAACAGGAGTGTCTTGGGAAAGTAGTGACCACAGCAGGTTGAGACAGTGGGGTGTCAGGGCATGGACAGCAGACCTGCCATCTCCTGACAGGAGGAGGAAGTGTGAATGACAAAACGCAGCACAGCCAAAGGATTATTTGAATGCTGCTAGTCAGTCAAAGGTGTCAGGTGGATTACAGATACTTGTAATTGTACATTGTATGAGTATTTCAAAATTAATTATATTCTAACCTGGAAGGGAAGATTTGGTGCCATGGGTCTGCAAGGCTGAACTTCCCCAGAGAGTCCATAGATATGTGAGTGATGAGCACTTGCTGGATCAGCCAGCAGGAACCAGAAAAAAAGCCTTGGTGAGAACCTGAGGCCCAGATTAATTTCCCATGGCTGTAAGGACTTAACTAATGTGTGTATTCACCATGGCTTCCTCCAAAGAGTGTTACTGGGAGACCTCTAATCCCCACCTGAGTTGTGCTTTGGGGAGGTCTGGCTCCTTCTGTGTTGCCTTTTGGTGCTTGGCATTGCGTGGAACGAATCCAGGACGGAGCAGCGCCTGAGCCCACACTAGGATATTCCTCTCCTCCTACGGGAATGTATTCTCTCCCCTGGCAGTTGTCTTCTCCCACTTTTATACCCATCTTTACTTTCACCATATCCCAACTGTGTTGGGTTTATGTGTGTGGGGGCTGGAACTCCTTCACACTCAATCTCCTTCCCAAAATACTGACTCAGGAAGGCGAACACCAAGCCTTTGAAACCACCTGATATTTCAAAATTAGTTTTTCCCTCTCCGTGCAAAGAAAATCAGTAGCTACCATATCCCTCTGCTTATTCGCTTCCCAAGAAAGCATATCTGCAATCTGCTGGCAATGCTGGTCTACTTGTCCACCCTGTCCTCCTCTTTGCTTCCTACTGCAGATAGTCCCACCCATCTAGTGCAAATAGGTCATATAGGCATGAGCCCATTTAAATTAGGGCTTGACGATACTTTAAGTGACATGTAGGCCTCTCAAGGGTCCTTCTGAGGCCAATTGAATTTCAATTCATTGAAAGAAAAGTTTCTGAGCAAATGAGAGAATTGAATGGGGCTGTGCTCTGCTACGCGGTGCTGAGGTTGATATGGCAACAAAGGTTCTAAAAATGATGAAACACGAATTATATTCTCCTGCTATATAAATAGCTGTGTCAAGTTGTTATGGAAACTGTCAAGTAAAGTGGGTTACGGAGGGCTACTTTTTCTGCTCTCTTTTGCCAAGGCTTTCTGAAACAGTTTGTACCAGCACAGTACAAGAATGAGGACCCACAAAAATTGGGCAATGCATTGACGAGAGAGTTTCTACAAAAGAGGCAGGAGGATGGCATTACAGTCTCTGTCCCCTTGAGAGGCTGGGACTTTGAATGAAGTGCTTTACCTGCTCTGTTCCCACACTATACTGGTGGAAGTTATGACATGGTCCCACCAGAATCCCCTTCTGGAGACCTGGGACATGGTGCTCTGTGGAGACATAGTTGTGTAGGTAGATTTTTTTTCCAGAAGGCCCAGAGCAAACACTGAGGTGAGTGAATGCCAGGTGGAACTGCAGTCACAGCTGTGCATACAGTAAAGCCCTTTTATGGCAGGCAGGTGGAAGAAGCTTCCATCAAGATTAAAAGTGGAATTCAGTGGGTTTTGAAGCCAATGTACCAGCTGTGAATTGCAGGGGGCATCATGTATCCTTTGATGGGAATATAAAAAAGGTGAAAATCAAAGCAAAAATGTTGAATTGCACCTTGGGCACCAATCTTTTGTCTTAAAGATATTCCAAGAGTAGATAGACCCAAAACATCCAAATCCTCTCTGAAGGATCCTTCTATTCTTCAGCCGAGAGATTGCTTTGACATCTTGTTTTCAACCCCAGTCCTTTTGTGAGCTGCACAAAGGCATCACTTAAATTAACCTCTCCTTGTGAGATGCCCACTGTGGTGTATTGTCAGATGGGGTAATTCTGAGATAATGCACTTGTTCTTGATTCATTTTAGGTCCTTAGATATTTTCCAGTAATGAAATGCAACTTGATCTCTTTGAAAGATACCAGGCAGGTAAATTAACTGCTCACCCTATTAATGCTGTCCTGTTATTGTCACTGCATCTATCCAAGAACATAATTCAAGGAATATAACTGTTTATGGTATGCACAGACTTCTTATCTTTGTTTCCACTGATATAGTTATCTGGCACCTATCCCTCTCAACACAATCAAGATTAGAGTCAGAGGGAATGAAGTTGTTGAAAGGTTTTCCTTTCATATTTCCAAAGACATGATAACAAAGAGAACTTTAAAAAGGCATCAATGTGTTGATGTACAGTGGGTATTCAATCTCTATAAAAAGCTTTCTGTCTTACATTCGATTCACCTTTCTAGGGCTTAGCAGTCAGCATAGAGAGTTATGCCACAAGGGGTTAGTGGAATGTACTTTGTTCTTGTGTATAAATAGCTAGCTTTTAATACTGAGCATTCAAAAGTATGCAGAAGTGAACAGGATGTTGAGACTGAGAAATCCTTTTCCTCTGGAGCTGTGCAAAGAAAAAAAAATAATTCACACATACAGAGGAAAGAAAGTAAAATGCAGTGAGTTGGCTTGGTGCTAGCATTATAAAAAGAGGAAAAAAAAAGACAAGAAAAGTTCCACTTTCTCTCTGGAAGCAAATTTTTGCCTTTATTCCATCAAAGAAGAAAAATTGCTTGGCAAAAGAATAGTATGTATGCACAATGGGGAAAGGCTGCGACTCAGGGGTCAACGGTAAAACCTCTGCCCTGCAAATCATTTTTGAAAGCTGAATAAATTGCACCGTGCTTGTGCTGGGATGCAGCTCCTGCAGAGAAGGACCTGACCTAGCTCCAGGCCAGGAGGACAGTACTGCAGGGTAGGACAGGGGAGGGAGAGGACTCCTCTGGCTTCTTGGTGCTTGCTTGTGAGGCAAGAGATGTTGTTCATTTCACACTTCACTACAATGTGATAGTCAGGGAAAACCACAGTCAGGGGCATGGAGGACACTTGTGTGCTCCAGATGAGGGGTGCAAGCATGGTGGTCAGTCCCTCTGCACCCCAGGTCTCCATCTGTCTTGGCCATTTCAATTGTAAAGTCCCCAGATGACGGGCTGTTTCTCCTTGTGGGCCTGGCACAATCAGGACATGTTTCTGCTAGTGATCTCCAAGTCCTATATTGTATAAATATATGAATAAGTAACTAAAAGAAAAGTGATGAGGAAGAGGGTTGGATGTGCTGCAATAAAAATACCTGGGATGGATTAGTAATGCAAATATTTCTACCAAGTGGTAAATGCTTCAGAAGGAAGGAGAAGAGGATAAAACAGGAGTACGAATCAAACACACAAATGGGAGAAGGAAAGGCTCCTGGTCAATGGCTCCCAGCCAAGAAAATGTTCAGGCAAAGAAAGGAGGAGAGAGATGAGCAGTCTCAGGGGCAGCAGTGAAAGGTGTTTTGAGGTGCATTTTATATGATGGAATTTGTGATCTGAAGAAATCCACAGAGGAAGTATCACCCTCTTAATTTGTTGGAAAATGCAAAGTCTGTCCTCCTCAGATGGCTACAGGCCTGGCAGGGAGCAAGAGAATTAACTTTTCTATCTGCATCATGTCTGAGGGGTTTATGGTCACCCCAGAAGGGCTTTTGGAGGCTGGTGGCTGTCCCCCGTCTCCTGGAGCAGAGTTCCTTTGCCTGTCCACTGGCTTGTGCACAACAGGCTTGTGGGACAAGAGCAGAGCCACAGAAAAGGGCCCACATGAAACCCTGTGCCATTTTTTCTTGCCTTTCTGCTGATTTGGTAAAGGAGCTAGGACAATACTGGATCCAACCCTTTTTTGAAGGCATGAATATGTCTAAGCTACTCTATGACTTCATAGACTTCTTCTACCTTACTTTTTTAGGCTGCGCTCCATGTGGGATTGTGGGTGCAGGTGATACATGTCATGAGAAATGATGGCTTTTTAAAATTTATAATACAATTTTAGAGTAGGAACTGGAAGAAAGGAGCTGGATGGTCTTATGCTCCTGAGACCTGATGAACCAGCACTGACTATACAGTGCTTCCCACGGTGTGGATCTGCTTTCAGGGGTAAGCCATTCTGATTATAGGCAGTACCTGCAGGATTTTGTCCAAGAGATGGGCACTTAGAAACTCTGTATATCAAGGATACAAGTTTCTGTTTTGAAGGAAACTCACTGTCTGAGATTATTCCTGACTATAGAAATGGGGAAGATTGTCAGAATTGGTGACATACCTCTAAATGAAGACAACTAAGTGCAAAGCAGAAGCAGAACTACTGAATTGAAGAGAACAGTCATGTTTCCTCTGTTTCTTTGCATCGTTTTAAGGGATACATCAGCGGAAGAGGAACTCAGTGACAATTCTTCAGAAGTCATGTAGCTCTTAAGCTGCTCCTGGTTAAAAGAAACAAACAAACAAAAAAATTGCCCTGCATCTCAGGGCACAGTGCAGTGATTTTCCAGTCCTTTCCAATTGCTTCACATTGCGTGGGCTGAGCTGTGATTGGGAGCTCTTACATTTTAATGCCAAGTTTTAGAAAGATCTTTCTCGATGTCTACTCCACCTTTGTTTCCTCTTTTCTTTGTGGTTTGGGTCCACCCAAACTCAGAAGCCAAAGAAAAGTGGATGGGCTGATTCACTAGACTTTGCACTTGAACGACTTCAGACATTTTTCATTCATTCCAATCCTCCTTGGAGGCATTCATAACATTTTTGCTATTTTTTTCCACAGCCTTACATGTATATACATTGCACTATCAGATAGGGCAATAACAAGCATTAAAAAGGAGTGTGCTTGTTCAAGTCTTCCAGGTGATGTAAGACAGAAACGTAGCCCTCAGCTCATCTCTCTGTAGCTCTGCAGCTGCTCAGAGACTGCCCATGGCAACATATCTCCTGCTACCCCAGCTCTGTCCGTTTCTTAATTTCATGTTCTTCCCGGTACTATTGTTTCTCCCTGAGATCAGGATGCATGTCCCAGTTTCCTACTGCTTTTATTCCCACTCAGCCCGTCTCATTTTCACATTTTATTCCTGAACTGAAGTCATTATTGGGTATGCTCTCAAGCATGCTTTGTGGTCATCCCTGGAAAACTATCCCATAAACCTAGGGAAAGCTGGCCCCAGAGAGCAGACCCATGATCCCTGTTGTTTTCTTGCCTGGTGGGAGCTAAAAATTCCTTGTCAAGTCCTCCAGGGAGATACAGTACCTTTCAGAAATCTCCTCCCCTTCTTTCTTTTTCCCAACAGTGGAAATGCTTTACATACTTTACAGATGTGTAAGGCTGTTACGTAAAGCATCACATGAAGGCAAGGACTCTTGCAAATAATAAAACTGCAGGCTAGTTGAAACTGGCCCCCTTATTTCATTTTCCTTAACGAAATGTAAATCTACACCCACACAAACTATGTGTGCTTGGAGCAAAACAGTATTCCACATTCTGCGGCGGGGAGGGAGCCAGCCTTGTTGAGGGGCAGCTACCTTGCCGTGCTCCTTCTCCACTGAGCTCGTGCTTCATTTCCACACCAGATTTGATCAGCCTGGGCATCGGCATGGGTACTGGCAGAGGCAATGAGGTGAGGAAGTGGCTTGCCTGTCCATAACTCATCGGGAAGCCTTCCTTGAGGATCTGCCCACCCCCCTGGGCTTTGAAGATGTAGGCTGGAAAGCACTCAGCCCGTTTTCCTTCAAGCACTCTTTGACGTGTCCAGGCAAACTTCCCTCTGGATGCACTTGCGCTGACATGGTCATGAGCACCAGGAACAAGAGAGGGGCCTCTGTCCAGCTGATGTCCAGTCTGGACCTTCTCCATTTCAGCAGCCTGGCTCTTGTGCCCTCTTCCCTCCTAGTTCTCTCTGGAGTTGTCCCACTTTCACACTAGGTTTCTTTTCCACTGCCTCCATGTCTGGTTTTAATAGAGACTAATGATAATAACCCTATCTCCTACCACCCCCTCCAAAAGGAAAAAAGTCCTAGCAATCTAGGAGCAACACCTCAGTAGGTATCTCAAAAGCATTGCCAAAGAAGTACCCAAGTCACAGGGCAACCTGCAGGATGAGACATTTCTCAATACACTATCCTAGGAAACTGTTTAACATGACTAGCTTCAACCAAATTAATTGTCTATTATTCAATTAAAAATAAGGAAGTAATAAGACAAAACCTTATTTAATTTCTTTCTGTCATCAGCCTATGTAATCTGCAGTTTAATGAACCTGATGGGTTGTCTTCACATGAATAAAGAATTTTTCCTCAGGCCACCTACTCCAGTCATCACTGGGGGATGGGGAAATCTCAGCTCCATTAACAAAGAAGTCCAAAGGTGCTGTTCTGCAGATGGGACAGGACAATTCCCCGTTGCTATTAAAGTGCCTTAACTGGAAAGAGTGCATTTGGGCTTGCAGAGGGACAACATACCCCATTTTCTAAGAGCTGTGACTTCCTTTTCTCACATATCTTTTGTGACAATTGATTTCCCCTCCTCTTCCCAGAGGTAACCTGTTTTATATGCAGTTGTTTCGTAATTCATTGCCAGGTCCCAGGAACTGCAGCGTGGACAAAACACGTGCTCATGCAGAAATCCTTCCATTGAGCACCAACATATTGGCTCAAACCCGGTCTCCGGCAAAACTGCATAGAAACCCTAAGCCTCATGTTCTACGGAGAACCTGGAAGAGGAGTACAGCTGCTTCTCTGCTTCTCCTACCTCTGGATGCCAACTGAAGCCCAGACTTAGTTTCCCTGAAATTATATTCCATAGAGAGCCTCATCTGCCTGGTTCTGCCACATGTAATAACCAACCAGGCCCCTTTCTCCAGCAGAGTTAAAGGACATAATATAAACCACTTCTCCATATTTTCTGCACCTAAACACAGTGTTTCTGGTCCAGTTGGAGAAGATGAAGTTCAACAACTGGTCAGTTAAATGGGACTAGAAAAGGTACAGCCAGTGGGAACAGGAAGAGTAAGGAAAGGGTTTAATGGAGATAGTGTACCAGGGAATCCCAGGTAATTCAGATGCTGATGAAGCTGGCAGTCACTTTTGCAATATTTCTACCTTACTGCAGTGCAGAAATAGGTGTCCAAGGGTCACCAGTCACGTCTCCTCCATTTTGGTCTCACTTCTGAGTCTAAGCTCCAACTCAGCATGTTCAATCATTTGCTCACATGAACATGCACACATACATTTCATTACATACTTGGTGTGAATGCCATTTCCACATGCTTGTAACCTCCTGTGAGTCATGTAGACCATCCTGCAGCAAACACTGTACATTGTGGAGTCTGTTGGGCCAAAAAAGTGATCCTAAATCCTTCATGATGCTAAAGCAAAGCCGCAGTATTAACAGACTCCCTGGTGTGACAGCCCCAGCCTTCGTAGGGATCTACGCTCTCTCCTACCTTCGTTAGCCTTGTATAATGTTACTCCTCAGCTGCAGCTAGTGTGACACTGGCTCCTTTGTGTGACTGTAAGGCTTTTGCACCTCAGCCAAAATGCAATGCTAAACCAATCAGGATAACAAGCAGCCGACTGTTAACACCACGCGGTTTCCGAAAGGCGGGTTGTATACTATGTCAGAAGCTATTGCAAGTGTCTGTTCGTGGCTGGATGGCTGGAGTAAGTCTATGGCAAGGTGAACTCATCCTTGGGGGTAGGTATGCTGGTCCACTCAATGCCAACTGGATGTACAGCACTGAACACTGGGCTCTGTGAGTTGATGGAGAAACCTCACTGAGAGCTTTATACTGGTGGGTGGTGGGAGCTGGTCACTGCAGTACTTGTCTCCTATGTCTTTGCCATCCACTGCTCTGGCCCCACCTGGCAAAAGCAGCCAGAACCAACATTTTTAGTGGGATGTTGTGGAAAAGGGAAGCAGGAGGCTTGGTGACTCAGAGACTCCCTTTCCCCAGGCAAGATGTTCTGGTGGGATTTGAAAGCTCCTTTCCCCTGGCAGAAGTCTCCTCCACCACTGTGGCTCCCAGAAGGGTGGCTCCCAGAGGCTGGGAAGCACTTCTGCTCCGACCTTCAGGATGAGCATGGCCTGATGCGGTTAGAACCAGAGGAAGGACTGGGCTTTTCTTGTTCCTCACCCCAAATATAATTAGAAATAAGACAAAACAAAACAAAACAAAACAAAAAAAAAAAAAAAAAAAAAAAAAAAAAAAAAAAAAAAGAAGGTGTGGAGGGTTTCCTTGTGAGGCCAGGCTCCAAGTCTGAAGAGAGAGGTCAGAGGATTCCCCATGAAGCAATCATAAATTAAGGGAGCAGATGATAAACTGGCCAATGCTCCTTTACGTCAGCATCCAGCTTTGCTCAGCCGCCCAGCCAGCTCTCTGGCATTTGAAGCACTGTGCAAATAAAGATAATGTGACATGACATCCTGTTAGGAAGCTCGCTAATTGCTCAAGGAGCAGTTGGGATGAAGCACTGCTGTGGATTTGGCATTGGAAACGTCACCAGCAAAGGTGACCAACGCTGTGGGGAGGGGACATCTCCTCTCACCCAGGGTGCACATTTTTCAGCAGCTGCCATTGGGGCAGGTGAGTCCTGATCATCACACCTCGACCTTCCCAGGTGTTTGATATGTGGGTGAGGGGAGGCTCAGACAGCCTGCTACCCTCGGGGCTGATGCAGGAAGTGAAGGGTGCAGAACAGCCCCAGTTTTGAAGATTCTCGATGTCCAGGGACAAAACCCCTTCCCTGCAGCATGTTCTTATGGGTTGTGCGGGTGGTTGGGTCTGCAGACTCCTGTGCACATCCACCACCATCCAAAGCACCACCAAGCATACTGCTGTTCTAAAGCAGTAGGGTGCTGATTCAGAAACTAGGCTATTTTTAATGGAAATAGGTGTTTAGTCACAAGCTCACCTCTCTTGGTCTTTTCTGGCAGCTATTTTGAGATGTAACTTGCTGGTTCCTCTGGGAGGTGGTCAACACAAATTCTGTTTTTAAGTCACACATCTGGGAAACCCTTTCCCAGCTTTTAATCAAAAGGGAAGGAAGTTAAAGCCATCTGTCAAGAATTACAGCTCCAAATGCCTTGTGTCCTGCAACCAGTTATCATACCCAACGCCAATATCAGCCCTGGGCCAAGCCTAACCCCTGAGCTGCAGCACCCCGAGCAGCAAAGCAGAGCAAGATTTAAGCTGTGTGATGCCAGATCATCTCTGCTTATTTCCAGTTTGGTGTGATTGTGAATACCTCCTCTAGCAATCACCTGACTACTGTAGTTTTGGTCTAAAACATGTGACTCCAATCATATTCTCTGAATTAATATAGGTATGGCAAAATTCAACATTTTTCTGTATGGCCTAGAAAAGCTTATTCTTGACTGGGTATGACTTGACATCTTTCTGGATAGCAAGACTACATGTCTTTTAGTTGGCCCAATGGGAAATGCACATTACTAGCAAGGTAGCATGACATATCAAATTCTGCTCCTTGAGTAGAGCTTATTAAAATGCCATTTTTACATCCCAAATTATATTCCATTATGCAGTCAGTTACAGTTCTGACAGTAGCAGTGCACAGAATGCATTTCATATGCTAACTAAACCAGACTTTTTTTGCTAATTTGCTGAAAAAATATTATGGTGTAACTAGGACAATGTTTCTGGAGTGAAAAGAACAGCAGTATCAGGGATGCAGTCTGTGATCTTTGTTTTGGGTGCTGATCATAATTGTAGACTCTGCTCAAGATGAAGTGGCAGACGTTTCACCCAGTATTACTAAAGACCCATTCCATTTAATGAATTTTTGTCTAATTTATGCACAACTGTAAAAGTACTTGCTTATCTAACACGCAGCTGGACTAGATGGTTGTTGCAGGTCCCTTCTAACTGAACTCTTCTTTTCTACAAAACCAATTAGCTAATTGAATAGGTTATTCTCATAGAAGATGACATATTTTTCCAGTTTGCTTTTAAAATTCCTAAGTATTTATCTGAAGAAAGAGAAGAAAAGTTGAACCTGGGGTTATAGATTATGCTAAACCATATTGAAAACCTTTTTGTCTGTAGAGGGGGATGTGGGGTTTCGAACAGGGCAGAGCAGAGACCATTTCTCTCAATACACATTGGCAAATATGAGAGATTGCATTAACTTTATTTTCTTGAGCTGGTCTCATGGCCTATGTTGTTTACTTATTCAGGGAGGGAGGGATATAAAGTGTCATCACATCTCTTGGTATGGGCAGCAGTAGGACAGGCTGTGGCAGCAGGGAAGTGACATGTAATTGCCACCTCCTTTAAAACGTTGTTTTTCTGTATGCCAACCAGCCCAGCTGGAAGTGGTATAACAGAATCACAGAATCGTAGGGGTTGGAAGGGACCTCTGGAGATCATCTAGTCCAACCCCCCTGCCAAAGTAGGTTCACCTAGAGCAAGTTGTACAGGAAAGCATCCAGGCGGGTTTTTAATATCTCCAGAGATGGAAACTCCACCACCTCCCTGGGCAGCCTGTCCCAGTGCTCTGGCACCCTCAAAGTATCACCTGCATCAGGATCCAGCAAATGGTACTTCCAACCATTGTAGGGGACAAAACCAGGAGCCAGGTTGTGCTCCAGGTGCCTCACAAACCTTTGCTTTTAATACTGCTGTCTAGACCCTGTTGCTAGGGCCACAAAGATGATGAGGGGCCTGGAGCATCTCCTATATGAGGAGAGGCTGAGAGAGCTGGGACTCTTCAGCCTGGAGAAGAGAAGACTAAGGGGATCTTATCAATGTCTATAAATATCTGAAATGTGCGGGCTAAATTGATGGGGCCGGGCTCTTTTCAGTAGTACCCAGAGACAGGACAAGGAGCAATGGGCAAAAACTGGAACACCGAAAGTTCTACACAAATCTAAGGAAAAAATTTACTGTGAGGGTGACAGAGCCCTGGGACAGGCTGCCCAGAGAGCGTGTGGAGTCTCCATCTCTGGAGATGTTAAAAACCCACCTGGACACTTTCCTGTGCAACCTGTTGTAGGAAACCTGCTTTGACAGGGGGGGTGGACTAGATGATCTCCAGAGGTCCCTTCCAACCCCTGCGATTCTGTGATTCCATTATTCTGGGCTGCCTGCAGCCCTCCCTGAAATGGCTTCTCTGTGTAATCTGTCCCATGCATTTGTCCATAGTTTGGCCTGAAGGCATGCCAGCAGGAGCTCATGTGCCTGTTTTGGGTGTCCATCAAACTGTTCATTCCATGTGCTGTTACCTCTCACAGCAACCCCCTGCTCCTGGCTGTCAAAGCATCGTTTAGACACTGATCAGTACAGCAGAGTAGATCAAAGATCTGTTTAAAAAGTAGTGTTATATTAATAAGTGACCGATGGGGATGACATGTAATGTGCAGGGGGTACCAGATATATGACAAGGGTTAGAGGACCCCAGACCCAATATATCCTCTGCAGCGGAGCCCAGAGGCTCCTTCTCCCCAGGCATCAGCACAGCATCTATTGGCAGCACTGCATACATTTTGTCTCGTGTCTGGCCAGCAAAGCACGATAAAAGATAATTAGTGATTAAATTGCAACCTTTTATCTTGGTAAATGACAGTTACTTCCTTGTAGGCTACCTGCATTGACAATGAATGTTCAGGACAAGCTGAACAAATCTGTTTACTTTGATCCTGAACAAAAACATGGGAGAAGCTTCCCAGTCCGTAGGTGAGGCAGGATGGTGGATTCTGGTGGATTCACAGCCCCAGGAGCCTCTGGTGAGAAGTTTTGGTGGAAACGGATGTGCACCCCGACTACCTGCCAGGGTTGGGGCTACACAGCAGCAGAGGGCACTAGCTCAACGTGAAGCTTCCTTCACTGCAGGACACTTCATCTCATTCTACAGGTTTTTGCAGCCTCCAGGTAGCTGTGCATGCTATTAACTTCAATCATACCTCTTTAAATAAATCTGAATGTCCTCTGCAGGAAAGAAGTGCCTGCCTGTACCCCTGGCCCCTTGCAAGGCACCCACAGGCAGCAATGGGTGCATACAGCTGACTCACTGCTACAGGTGATTTGGTGCCTCTTTGTCAACCCAGGAGGAGGAGGTGGCACAGGGGGATTTAAAGCACGGGGTGGTCTGTGTAGGGTGGAATGAGCATCCTGGGAACTGATTCTGAAGAGTCAGACTGGCTGTTGTTGCTCATTAGGCTCTTCTTTGCAATGGATTTGGATCCCACATGAGAAGCCAGTGGGCTGTCTACACAGTACAGGTAAGGCTTTTGGTAAAACTTGTGTTGTGATCGTAAGTCCTTGGCCAGTGCTGGCTTCTGCAGTATCCTGGGTGTCAGTCTTTGGGAATAAAACCAATTCCTATCCTATTCAAGGGCAGTTTCTGATCTAGTACGGAGTACCCAGACCTTGCCTCAGCAGCATAAAAACCCCCCTATTCACAGTCTTCTACCTTGGGGATAATACAGCGTGACCCTAAAGCCAAAGACACTTAGGACACAGCCTCATCTAGACAAATAGGCAGAAGCACAAAAATGTGATTCCTTCTATCAGTCTCAAAAGCCTCTTCAGAGGCTTCAGAAACCCCAACAAAGAGAAGGGAAATAAATGATGGAAACCTGTGATGAACCCCACCCTGAAAATACCAGCGTATACACTGTTGGGGCAGAGAGTAATAAAACCAATGCACATGCAGCAACATGGCAGGCGGGTGCTCACAGCCACACTTTACACAATCCAGGGCAGGTATGTGAGTTATTGCCTAGTGCCCTCCTTCCTCTCCGAGATGCTGTCTAAGAGCTGCACAAACACGTTGAGGGAGCTGCAGGTTATATCTTTACCTGCTTTGGCAAGCTCAGCTCAGCCATTAGCTGGGTGAAAGCTCTGCCCCACAGCAGGTCCCAGGAGCTATAGCTGGCCCAGGTAGTGCCCGGTCCATGTATGTCGGCGCATAGGCTTGTTTCCCAAAGCAGCTCCATGAGCCACAGCTCACCCTTACCCCTCCATGGTTCCTGCAAGGCCACGGTGTGGAGAGGCTGCTGCTTTGTGCAGGAGAAAGAGTCATGAAAGGGGACGGGAGCCTCCAGCATGGAGCAAACTGGCAGAAGCACAGTGTTTCTTTTGCCTCTGTGGCACCTGGTTGCTCTCCAGACCCAGACAGACCCTAGGAGGGCTGGCACTTGTTAACTCACCCATTTCCCGAAGGGCTGGAGAAATTATGGGCTGTTCTTGCTGCAACCTCCCAAGAGTCTGGCTTTTCCTTGTCTGCAAGTACCTTTCCTGTGTACCCTGCCAGTCTACACACTGAACCTAAAACCTTGCACCAGACCTTGATCTTTCCTGCCCACTGCCATCCCAGGGAGCAAACACAACAGGAAGGAGAAGGCCATCATGCTGGAGTGCTTCCTTCTTGCTGCTGCAGAGGAACACCCGGCGACAGCCCCATCCCAGTGAAGAATGTCCCTGCGCTGCAATCCTCTCTGCAGGCTGGTCCGTGCATTTTGCATCCAGACTTTCCAACTGCGGTCACTCGCACCACGTACAGAAATGCAACATTTATTTTTAACCTAAAGGGAGTCACGCAGGGTAGGGTTTCCAGAGACCCTTGGAGCATTCTGGCTGGATCAGATTTTTTTAAGGTGTTAGCACATTAGAAATCAATACATTCCTCATCTGCTTTCTTCACTCTGTTGGAAGATAAGGTCCATCTAGCCCCTTGAGGTTCCAGACACCGTTTAAGTGCCATCAGAATTTGCTAAAGGACATTTTTGCAATGTCTACAACAGCAGAAGTAAATAGGTTCCCACCAGCCTGATTGTCCCAAGGGGTTTCTTGTCCACTTCTTGGGCCCTGCAGGTACATTGTAGTGTACCTGTGCACAGAGAATGAGGTCTGGACACCTAACCCTGAAATTACTGAAATCAATAGAAAGATTAAGGATCACCCCAGTCAATCTTTTAATCCTTTACGGAAGAACGTCACAGCTCAGAGGGTCTGTCTCAGAGGGCCACTGGGCTGAAGTGATCTGACTGAGGGCATGCAGCAGCTCAGTGGCAGAGACTCCAGTTCTCATGTGCCACACTGGGAGCACTGGTGTGCAGAAAAATATCCCCAAAGAGGTCACTGCTGATGCCACAAGAATATTTCAGAGCCTCACGTGGCTGAAGGAGAGACAGAAGTCTTGTGCAGATGAGGATGAAGAATCAAAGCATGAAGTGAGAATGAGGCAGGAAGAGATCACTTGCTGGATGTCCCAGAAACTCCTAGAGCTGAGACCTGGCTCTTGAACTCTGGTCAGAGGGTTGGGTACTTGAATCTCCCTGGTATGGAAGCAGCCTGTGGCACAGAGCTGCAGCAAAGCCATCTAGATTGCCAGTCTTGTTGTAATGACTTCAAGGACAGTCTTGGGAGAGAAAACCAGCAGTCCCAGCTGCCACTAGTGCTTATCAGAGCTGGAGAAGTTACTGATCATAAAGATTTAAAGAGGAGGATTTGGAATTTCTGGCTGTTAATAATTCCCAGGCACTACCTGTTGCTTGCTCTGTAGATGGCAGCACAAGGAAACCAACCAACTTCATTAACCCAGTGCAAGGCAAGTACATAGGTCTGTCATTAACAGGGTCGGTGGAGGGAGTTATTTCACCTGAGACCTGAACCACTTTCAATTTTTAACAGCAGTGAGTTAAGAAAACAAGAAAGAAGCCACAGCTGCAAACAAGTAGTAAAAATAACTTGCAAAGAAATAGAGGTCCTATGTCATGTAGAGATAGCTTTCAGCTCATAAAAAAACCAATGGTTACCACAGAACTGCAGATCAAGAGAAGAAAGCCACCTGAATAAATTTATTAAGAGTCTTTTGGGCACAAACCTGGCCTTTATTCTGTGTTTAAATAGCAAATAGGGATTTGTTGTCTCGATCCCCAAGTGTTTTTGCAAAAGGGGCTGGTATGGCAAAATTTATCAAAACAGAACGTGCTAAAGTGCTTGGAATTTCCATTTGAAAAATGTGGGTAGCTAATAGTTCCCAATCACGTCCTCTGCGTATCTGCCCTGAAATCATTTGGTTGCATTGAGATAAAGCTTGGCTTTGCAATTTAAAACCATAAATACACCCTCCTGTAGAAACACAGGGCTTTGTTTTCCCTTCCACGGGGTGCATTTGAGAGGGAGCCTGGAGGGAGCTTCATCTTGTGAACTCCCAGGGCTGCTATTTCTGAGCACCGATTTCCTACTTGGGATGTAGATTTTGACCTCCATGCCCCCAGCCGACTGGTTTGCATAAACAAAAGAGCATCGCAAAGAAGCCAAAGCCGGATGTACCTACAGCAAATAAATCTCTTCCTCTCTGACAAACAGAGAATGAATTGACCTCTTGCACGTCATGTCTGGTTGTCTGACCAAAACTGTCAGTCACAACTTTCCCTCTGGAAGCCTTGGATGAGACAAGGGATAAAAGGGACATAAAAGTGACATCAGTAAGACTAGAACAATGAATGACAGGATTTCCTCTACCATCTCCATTACTTGATTCCTACAAGTTTTCCAATTACGGATGGTCAAATCCCAGACAGTGTCTCTGTGCATTTGATTCACCCACGGTGAACTAATAAACCATGGCCTGTTGCTCCCTCCCTGCGTCCCAGCCCCATTTTTGCATTCATTTTCTGGAAAGAGTCCAGAGAACAAGTTCACCAGTGTGAACATTTGTGCTGGAGTGAATTTTAAAGCAAACATCTGGGATCTCTGCAAACAGGAAATCTACCACACTTCTGGGCTGGAAACATTTGTGGCTGAGAACCGGGTGCTTTCTGCACTTTGGCCGTGAGATCCCTGGGAGACGCCCTCTAATCCGCACATCCAATCAAGCCCTCACAGTTCTCCTCAAGTTTCAGATGGTGAATCCTAGAAGCACAACGCTAAGAGTCATGCCACAAATTACGGCAGGAATTATTATATCATGAGTCATGGGAAATTAATCTGGACATTGCTCCTAAATAATTCGGCCATGCCCAGACTAGGGGGGATGTCTCCTTTCCAGCCTCATGGAGGGGGTCCTTCCCTGGTGAACTGGAGAGATGGGAGGGGGAAACTGTGCATGGCCAGCCCTTGTCCCGGCACAGATTTGGGGCTCAGGAGGAGAGCACGTGGCCATCTCATGCTGACTTTGCGAGCAATGATGCAGCTGCATTCATTGACTGGATGATTTAGCGCGAGTTATTTGCTCAGCTTTACTAACAATGTGACATGCGACAAAATGTCACAGGCAATTCCCTCCCAGTAAGATTTTCAGCCTCAGTCACACAGAGCTGTGTTTTCTGGCATATGCCAACTGGCCCTATTGGACCTGCACATACTTATGCCAGCTAAGGTTCTGACCCAGTCATCTCCCTAAGATAGATAGATAGATAGATATGTATGACTATCAATCACAAAGCTCCTAAGAGGATTTTCAGTTTGCAAGGTCAGTATGTGGGGCAGCCCATAATGAGAAGCACCCTCATGTGAGTCATGAAACGGTGGTGTGAGATATTAGAGTGCAAGTGCTGCCCTTCGGATACTAGCTGAGGCAGAGGGACCCACTCCTAGCATTCCAGTTATCTGTGAGATGTGAAAACATAGGATAACCTCCTCCACCTGGACACAGCACAGGACTAATCTGATAAAGCACCAGTCCACACCACCCTAGGAATGGGGAAACTGAAGCTGCAGATGCTACCACAGAGAAGACTGTGGTGACAGGGTCTGATCAGGACCCTTCCCCAACCCTTTCATACTGGGTTTGTCCGAGAGACGTTGAAAGAGTGGGGCCGGGCTCCTGGGTGTACACTGAGCTCATTTCTCACATCTGGGCTGACCTACTGCATTGGTATAAATCCAGGCTAATTTGGGCACTATCAGTTCATGTGGGAACAATGCCTGGAATGCACATCTGTGTCATTTTTGCCCTTTTTTAAGACACTGTCAGATTCCAGGCTTGTGAAGAAATGGCATGTTGGGCAGCAGAGCTCTGTGACCAAAGCAGAGAGGACTGGCATGCTTCTGGGAGATGCTAACTTGTCACTGTTTTTCAGTGCAGCCTGGAAACAGTGGCTCTTTTCTCAGACCCCAGAGGTTAAACTGAGAACCCCGACAGGGAGCTCTGAAGCTCACTTCTGAAAACTTCTGTGCCTACCTCTGAAAACGATGTGCCTTTCTGTGAAAAAAGGATTGTGATTCAAACTAGAAGGCAATGGGGAAAGTTAATTCCTTGTGGTCCCAGTTGTTAATTATCTAAGAGGAATATAGCACGTGCATTTATTTCCACCCTTCCCATTCTCCCTGTGCTTCAAAGGCCAATGTCTTTCCTTAGGAAGCAAAGAAAGCTGTAGTCCCTGCAGTACGTGTCATATTTCTGCAGGAAATTCAGAAAGGAGAAGGGTGTAGATTGCTGTTGAGCTGCTCACAGGCCGTTTCTCCATTTCAGATCTGGATGTGTGAGGCTGGGTCCCATGTGGAATCTAACTGGCTTGTTAGGTGCAGATGACCTATGGGCTGCAATCAGTTCCCTGGTAAGGTCCCAGGTGCATCTTTTAGACTTTGCATATGCTTCCATGCATCCTGATCCTACTCCTGCCCTCCAGCCTCTGCTTGGAATTGCTGAAGCGGGAGGGGGTGGGGAGTGAAGAGGAGAAGGATAGGAAAAATATAAAGGAATGATGAAAGCTCCACCTTAATTTCAGCTCAGCTATGTCAGCAGCCTTCTGTTTTTATGGATCTTGAAAATAAGAATTCCTCCCACCATCAAGGAGGTTTCTGGTGTGACAAAGCAACCCACAGGCTGGAGGAAAGAAAATCTCCATGTGCCTCCATTTGATTGGCTCAGTGCTCCACGAAGACTTTCCCTGGCAGCTGTGAGCACTGGGTAAGGATTAGGAAGGCTTCAGATGGTAGGGAAGAGTCTCACTCATTTGTTTGTTGGTTTGGATGTTGTTTTAAGAGCAGTACGGTCTCTTGTTCTGCTGCCCCAGTGGCCAACTCCCAGTGTTGGCCCCAGGTTTACTCTGTCAGAAAGGCTTGGAGTATACACCCTCAGGCACCACCTATTTATCTACACAGCATGTCTGTGGGAAGGGAAGTGCCGTTAGCCCTTAAAAAAAAAAAAAAGTAGAGTGACTGACAGGCAGATTATGGCTCCAAGTGCCAGAAGGACTTGGATAAAAATCGAAAGGAGGTAAGGAACAAGGCTGCCTGACTTTCCCAGGGGTGGCAAAGGTAGGACACAATTCCTGACAGCCTGATGGATGTGCCAGTCTCCAGGCCACCTGCCGTCCATGACATGAAGCACTCTGAAAAGAGCCCTGAGAAGAGCAGTAAGCTGGCATGCAAGAGAGGCCAACTCTTCTCCCATGTATCTTAGGATGCAGCTCAGCTAGTATTATATCACGCCAGGCTAGAAATCACATTTGCTTGCTGAGTTCCCAAGATAAAGCGACATATAATATCTCAGTAATTTTCCACCCATCCATTCAGTCTCATACACTCAGCATTTACTATCACCAACTTTATTGTCTCTTCCAATACAAACAGCCCCACAGTGCAGCTTTATCTTCGCCTCCTTATCTCCAGGCTTCCAGGATGGGGGAGCCCTCTGGAAAAAGTGAGATTTTTCTCAAAGAGAAACACGATTGCAGGCAGTTCACTTCAGATAATCCCTACTACTTCTCACTCTTGTAGTGGGGAAGCAACCCCATTAGAAGCCCATTTATTTAAATGGAATACTTTAACTGCTGGGAAAAAAAAATCCTGCTGCTGAAAGTGTAGGAGATTCACATGACTCCAGCCAGCAGAAACCTGGGGAGCCATGTGGCCCAAAAAACCAGACCCAGTGTTTATTCTGAGCAGGGCTTTCTGACAGGAGTTTTCTCTGGTCATATGCTCCCATCCTGACAGTGCTACACACACCAGCAACCAGAACACAAGAGGATGGACACCTCAAATTTTTTCCAGATGAAAATAGACTCCAGGAGACATGGGGACAGGAAATGTTTCTAGAAGATACAGAGAAATGGAGCAGAAGCTCTTCTGGACCATTGTTCATGGCAATGTGGGTTCAGGGAAGGATGGCAGGCGTTGTCACACAGCCCATGCTCAGAACAAGACTCTCCAGGCATGATGCTCGTGACACAGAGTTTGTTCTGCTCTACGTGCTGAAAATTGCATCAAGCACTCTATCCACTTAGTTCAGTTTCTTTAAAAAGTCATTTAAAAGTATTTGGAGAAGCTGAAAGAAGCCTTGACTTGGAAGAGGAAGTGTGGATTGAAATCCTAAATGCTTTCAATATGCTAAGTCCACATGTGAAGCATGATTTAAACTGAGATATGTGTTGCCTAACTCAAATACTTGCAGTGACAGTTACATTAACCTCTCTGGCAGCGGAGAGAGATCACATCCCACTAATACCAGCTCTAAACAACAAAATACATGCCAGTTGAAAAGTTAACACGCAATTGGCATTATCTCTGTTTTCTATCCAGGCTGTGCCAAGATACTCTTTTCTTATGAAGACTTGATCCAGCTCTATTTAACAAAAAAAAAAAAAAAATTAAAAAAAAAAAAATCAGTTCTCTGAGTCTGAATCCTCGCACTTGGCAAGGTGAGCCCTGGCGAGTATAATTCTCTAAGCAGGACACGTCTTGTTCACTGGAAAAGCTTAAAAACCAACACCTCGGGGTGCATTATTGCAGGAACTTTTCATCACAAGGGAGCAGTTTCCTGAAATCACATGGTGAAAAGGGTGCGGGAAGGTATGGAGTTTTTCTTCGATTCTACCCTGGTGAAAAGACCTTCTGCAGAAGCAAGATTACTTGTTGCAGGCTAGACTTATGCTGCACCCTCTTGTTCTGTGGGCACGTAGCATCATGCAGCACAACTAAAATTTGGCCTCTCTCAAGGTCAAGGGAAGTGAGCCACCTGGAGGGGTGGCTGGAGGGGACACTTTGACCGACTCCTATATTTAGAAAGGCCATGATTTAGCAGAGTTTGAAGGCTGAGTACATCCTCAAGGTCTAGAGTGCAGCAGGACCTCTAGGATCAGATCCCACGGAAGCAGAGTTGCCATAATACGGTGCTAGAGGTGCTATATAAATATGTCATTTCCAGTGATTCACTCTTCCCACAGATTCTTGTCTGTGCCACATTTCTATTAGTGTTATAAGCAATTTGTGGGTGAGACGGTGTTTTACCAAGGACAATATCTGTGATTCAACACTTTCTCCCATCCTGCTAGTTTGAGAGCATGTAAAAGAGACGTTAGGATAGAAGACGTGTTTCCCAGTTTCTCCATATGCTGAAGGGTGTGATTGCCGAATTCTCACTTCCCTGACCCAAACCTTTTTGCTTATCTGTACCATGGCTCTGCCTAGAAGCTCCAGCTGAAACTCAGGTGGTGGTTGTGCTGGGTGCTGTACACAAACATGTCCCGGACGACACTCTGGTGAGAGCAGGGACCAGGCTAATGCATATTTGCAAACTCTTCTTCTCACTGTATCACACAACCTCCATAACACTTTTTTGGAGAAAATGTCCATGTTGCTTGTCCCCCACACTCCCAAATAAGAACTATCAACATTGCCTGACTGTGTGGCTCTGGATGAAGCTGTTGCTCTGAGCAAGTACAGACAGACAGAGTGATTGCCATAGCAACAGAAGTTATGTGTGAAATCCCTGGGAACAGGTCTTCCTCCTCCTTCCCCACCCATTCAGGTCCCTTTTCAGATTTCTCTCCTTTTTTTTTTCTTTTTTTTTTTTCTCCCCCAAGGTGCAGCATCAATTCATTCCTTGAGCTGAACACCTAGGGAGGTGCTTTGAAAACATCAGGTTATGATAGCTTGCCTCTAATTACCACAGTGGCTGGACAACTTTGTGGAGCATCATATTGGAAAAATGCATCCTACTGGGTCTTTGGAAAGTCTTAATAAGGCAAATTGAAAGAGAGCAGATAGCAATAGGGTTGCTGCCTGCATTTAGGACCTCAAGGGCATATCCCAAACTCATTTCTGATCAAATCTGCACTGAACTATTTACTTTTTGAGGCACTAAGTCAACAGATGTGCATCAAAACAAATTAAAACCATTTAACATCAAACTGCTAATCGTTAGAACCACACGAAATAATGCAGGTTATTAACCCCATAATAAGGAGCTCATTAAAATGTGAATTACCAATTAGGTTACTTAGGAGTTCCATTAGGAGGAACACAAGCAACAGAAAAACCACTGAATATTTGCCAGTTGCTGGGTGCAACACACTGTGAAGATCGATGGCCAGGGAGATGTGTGCAGCTGGCGTAGACTGGCAGAATTGCCGAGGGCTGCAACACAACCAAACTGTCTTCAACCAGAGCAGGATCAAGTTCAAACATCTCATGGACTTGACTCGGACCCTGAGGAGGAGCATTTTGTGCAGTGAGTGCTGGAAGTTTCATTGATGTTCAAGGTTATGGATACCGATACTACCACTTATATTTGAGTTTGGATTGACCTTCAGCTTCCCTTGGCAAGCAATGCTTCCTTCAGGTCAAAAGGGGCATTTTAAAATGCCTTCTGGACACGACAAACAACCCAAAAGTTATCAAAAGCTTTTTATCTTGTGGATTCTGTCAAGGGAGACCTTGCACGTAGGCATCCTCAAACTGCTTTGGACAAGAGTTTTACTGCTCAAGTCTGTGCCCTGCATTTTACTATTTCACACAGCTCTGTGACTTTCACTTATTCTTTCCACATCCTAGCTTTTTTATGTCATCTGGAGGGAGTTGGTAACCTCCCAAAGCTTGCTTTGCTTTATATGTGTAAAAATATTTTTTTCCTCAACATACTGAAAATGGTATGTACAGAGGAGACCTTTAAGCTTTATTCCGTTGCTGCATAAAAACAGCACAGTCACAGTAATGTGCTAATGTTGAAATCACCAGTCCCCAAATGGCATCCTGCTTTTCTACTCACGCTTCAGTGGATTTCAGGTATCACCAGAGAATCTGAAAAGCAGTAAGAGCACTGCCTGGCAGACAAGCTGAGGGTATAGAAAGAGAGAGACAGACATGGGTATCAACTCTGTTTTGCTCATATGCTTAACTCTCACAAACCCCAGACTTGAGCTGAATGGTCCAAACCAGACTATCCAAACCAGATATTCAAAGATATCAAGAATGGGACAGATATTTAAAAGTTTCTGGCTTAAGAAAAATACTTTAAAAAATTTTCCAAATTTTCCCTTCTGAAAACAGGGAAAGCCCCAAAGGGGCAGGCACTTCTCCAGATGGGAGAAGGAAGAAGTAAGATGTACCAGGAAAGGTTGGGGTGATGTTTGGGTGCATGAGGAGGGGTCTATGACAGACACAGTTCCCTGAAGCTCTCTGAAAGCATCCAAAAGGGGCTCATTTTCCTCAGGAAAGGAGCCAGCATTGACTATGGGAGAAGAACAGCTGTGATAAACCCCTTCTGTTGCACAGCTGAAGCTCTATACCTCAGGGACCACACCACCCAGGGACATCCTTTACAGTCCACCTAAATGACAGTCTTCCCACGATGACTGGACTTTCAGGAGGAGGTGCATTTAGTCACCTTCCACTTTGACAACACCCATCTTTATCCATGCTTCAACTTCATGACTCTACATTTGCTTTATGTTCTTCTTCAGTCCTTCCAGTTTTATTGAGGTAGCTGGTTGCTATCCATGTTCCCTGTTAACTCAGTAAATACATCAAGGAACAGCTCAGCTGAGCACTTTCCATGTAGCACAGGATGTGTCTGGCTGTGTGGCCAAAGAGCAGCGATGGATATCTGTAGGTTCCCAGGGCACATCAGAACAGCTCCCGTATAGCTGAGTTGGACCCTCCCCTCAAAGCAATGGGAAACCTCTGCAGTGCCAAGCTCGGTAGCATGTCAGGACATAGCCCACTGTGGGTTTTTACTGCACTGCCTGCTGCTGGGGTAAGCTTAGCTGGGAAAGTGGCTTTTGCTGTATGGGAAGGCCGCTCCTGCAGCTGGCAGACATTTGGGAAAGCTCCATCCCGGCCTCTGCTTAGGCCAGCTCGCACTCCCCATGGAGAGCCCTGCTCAGGATGCTCGGTTTCACTCCTGGTGCCAGCAGCCATCCCAAAGACATCTGGGCAAAATGAACCCAGGGTAGTGGAGAACACACAGGACTTAACTGCTCCATCCCAAAACATCATTAGGGGTGGCCTGACAGACCCCCAACCCCACCCCCTGCAACATCCCATGGGGAACATCAGGGTGAGGAGATGAGAGACGACACAAGGGACTGCAGCACATGGTCACTCCAGGCAAGTACAAAGCTCTGCTGAAGCACGAGTACTTTATGTGAGGGCATGAGATCAGTGTGTGTGTGTACTTTTTGATACAACTAGACTGGCACTTCAAGAGGAAGAATTATGTGATCATGCCATTAATATCTTTAAGCAGCACAAGGTGAACATTTGAAAGTTATTTAATAGGCAAAACTGTTCTTTGAACAGGCAGCAAATCATGGTCACCTCATTCAACAAAATCACAAAGAACAGCGAAAGTGTTAAATCAGTATGATCATATGTTTACAGTGAATAATATAAGCAGTACTAGAGTTGAAGTAAAAAAGATTTACTTCAATGCTTTGAATTTAACACTCTTTTCAGAACCACATAAAATGGCAAATTGTGTTCTTCTATCCCGCTGGTCTTAAAGGAACTCAGTTCCTCCCATCATGACTTTGTAAAGGATATTTGCCTTAAACATTGAGTGGGAACAGGTTCTATTCTCTTTCATCTTCCTCAAGATGTTAACTTTTACCCATATGCTTTACTGAGGACAGAAACTGAGATAAAACAGGTGACTTTACAAGCATTTTTCAAGAAAGCATTAAAAAGTTGTTAAGTATATTTTAAACTAGAACTATGCTGTAGTCTCATCTGGTATAGACTGACATCTTTCTGATGGTACAATGGACCTATGCCAACTTACATCAGCTGGCCACAGCATAAGATGTTGAAACCAATTGGAAAAACTCATCTGATATTTAAAAGCAACATATGGGAACAGTAGAGACTCCAGGAAGACACTCCATTTAGGATATTCTGAAAACAAGATATATCCTACTGTAGTGTGGAAGGAGGTGTGTTAACTTGTACCTGTGTCTTATGGAAAATTATAATTTAAATCCTATTAATATCGCTTTGCATCTTACTTAACATTCATTGTCATGGCCTTTTGGGGCAAATCAGTAGAAAATGGCTGCTGCATTGCCACATGTGTGTTTAGGGAAAACAAATTTTAAATGAGCCAACAGAAATGCTCACCCTGGCAGGACTTGCTTTTGCAACTGAAGTGCTACCACTCATAAAGAATATGCACAAAATGAAGAGATTCAGATAGGTAACACATCTGAAGAAACTAGTATTCCATGGCCACAGAGGTTATGCTTGGCAAATAGACTGGTTGCTGTGAACTGTCCCATCTACCCATAGCCTTGAAGTACTGGACGTGTTCAGCACACCCATATTCAGCAAAGTAACCTCAACAGGACATCAACATAACCTGGAGAATTTTACTCAACCAGGGTCTGTCTCACCTTTGGTTTACACAAGAGTTTACCCTACAAGCTTGTCGATGTTCAAATGCACAAATGGTGCTGTTTGTAGAACAGACACTATGAGAGGATGACACAGACAAACATGGGAAAAGTGTCTGTTTTCTCACTCTTCCTTGGCAGCAGGTTTAAAAGCACAGTGCATGTTTTGCAGTGATTCAGAATTTGACTACCTTTAAAAAAATAAATCAATATTTCCAACTGTGTTTTCCTTGTGTCCTCTTCTTTAAAGAAGCTGCAGTAATGAAAGCCTTGTTGTAAAGATTAGTCTCATCTATAAATGCAAAGTAAAACTGCAACTTTTGTTATAAAATATGAGCTTGCTGTTGCTACTTGGTTTCTGAAGGAGGATTAAGTTAGCCTCAGTGAAAAATTCAGATGGGCCATAACGTTTAAAGGTATTTCATCAATGAAAGTAATGTTGAGGTAGTTCACAGTTTGGCACGGCTTCCCCAGCTTGACTGGAAATCTCATGCTTTATCAATACACGCAGCGTTTCTATGCATAGAGCTAATCACAGACCTGCTCCAAACCCCACAGTGTGCTCTGTGTCAGGTCACTTAATAACTGTTAAGAACAGAAACAGAAAGTGACGTGTATTGAACATAAATTGAAAGTGGCACATCAATACTGCCAAGAACTCCTGGTTTGCAAACACTGACACCTCCCTTTCCATCCCACTTAGTCAGATAGATTCATGCAGGCATGGGTAAGAAACACCAAAATTGAAATTTTAACCTCTCCTTCCCATTAGCTTGCAGGAGGGGATGCAGGAGAATTGTTCTGAGATGTCTGCAACTCAGTCCCTGCAGAAGACTGAATACAAGGGCTCAGCAGATACCTGAACATGTACTTTAGGCTTTTGTTTATGGACTTGAAAGATGTATGTGACCTTGTGGGGATGGATCTAGATCACTATCAAGCTATTTCTTTGTAACTGTATAATTTCCAGGGCAGTTGATCGCCCTGAACCCGGTGGGTGCAAGGGCAGTTATGTATAAATGCCTTTGTACACCCCTTTGCAGAGCTTTTTTTCTTACCAAATTGTCCTGTTGTGACAAGTTATCCAAGGGTTAGTTGCCCTGCCTGAGCATCACCAGCTATTCTCCATGGTCTTATAATGACTATGGAAGAGCCACATGCTCTACAGAGTTGTTTCTCCAATGACTATGGTGCCTAATATAGATTAAGCTCCTGACTTTCAGGCACCTGAGATTGTATGGGATGACTTCAGGCCTGGATGTGGCCCTAAGTCTTCAGACACTTTGAAGAACAAGCCAACAAACTCAACCAGGCAGCAGAGCCTGCTCACCACCATCACAGCACCGACTCAGACCCACAGCATGCAAATGCTGTGCTCTTAGCCTTATATGGGTAAAAATATTAAAGTTAAAAGGCAAATCATATGCATTCTGTGCAACAAAATGAGTGGTTTATACCATTATGCTTTGATTTCCTCAGGAAAACTAGGACAATTAAAGGCAGGAAGGAAGATCATAAATTTGAAAGAAGACAAGGGGATAACTGCTCACCTCAATAGGAAGTTTGAAATTGTCTATCATTGACTCACCATGATTTTGAAAACACTATACCTTACACTTTTACTCTTGCTTGCAAGAGATAGAATAGATATTATACTATGAATAAAAATAGATTTACATGGTGATCTGTACCCAAACTGATCAAATACCTATATTAGTTTTAATTATACATATTACCCTTTCACAGTATAGACATACAGTGAATAATATCTAGTTCTGGGAGCCAGTCCATGAAAACAAACAGCTAGTCTTCAGCCTTTCAGTCATAATAAACTCTCCATCACAAGACTTGGCTCCTTTGTAAACCACTCAGTCTCTAACAGGTTTCCCACACCTAGACAGATATGAATACCCCTTTAAACCAGAGGGACAGACCCATGCAATAGAGTTAGCCATGCTCTATAACAGTTATTTCCTGTAATAGTCCTCCTTTGTATAAAAGAATACAGCAGAAATTAATATAAATAACAATAATGTATATGTCCTCAATGAAGATCAGATGTTCCACTATGCAGGGGATTATACCTCTTTATATTAAATCTTCTTTCCATCTTCCCCCACTATTTAATAGATAAAATAGAAGAAGAATGGAGAAAGGTAGTATTATTCTTATTTCCTGGTAGGGAACTGTGGGACATAAGGGTGGGAGGATTAAGTAACTTGGGTTCAGGAAGTCTGGGCTAGAATTAGGAACCAACCCTGGACTACTTGTCCCACCATCTCAACCACAAGCATGCACTTCCTCTCATTTAGTAAAACCAAAGTGGCGTGCAATTTGAAAATCACACAATGTAATATTTCCTTTGAAAATATAATATTAATTTTGGGTCCTTGATTACTAGTCCCAAATCCAACAATTGTTCACATAGCTGCGTATTCCCTTTGCGATTGTTTCTCTGAAACAATACTTATGTAAGCACCACATTGTCCAGTCAGAATAACAGCCCTGGAGCCTTGGGATGCCCCTTAAAAGTTATTTTCAATAGCTCAGTTACTGTACACGCATGGCTTTTCCCTGATAACCATGCTCAAAATGTAGCTAACTCAGCCAGCATTTGAGCAAGATGGTGCCTTACTATGGCTTCTGTGCAGCCAAAACATGCTTCTGAAGCTGGTACAGTAACCAGAGATGAGCAGATCGAAAATATTTTGATAGACATAGCCCCATAAAACATCAAGTTAGAGACTCGGCAGCCCACAGACACCCATGACTTCAGCGGCTTCTTTAACCTGTATCTAAGCAGCAACCCACATGAGTCAAGTGGTGGGAGTGAATTTCTCATTCCCTTCCTTCAGAGCTTCCGTTAGTGTTGCTGCAGTCACTGTTACGGGCACTCAAGTGATGCCATATGATTATAACGCTCTGTCACCCTCCCAAACATGTAGGCGGATTTCATATCGCTTACGTATGGCGAAAGCCTTTCCACCGAGAAGAATTGCCAGGAATTCCTTAGCCTACTGTGAGCCACGCTGCCTGAGCAGAGAGGTGAAGAGCTGCCACTTCTGGTGAAGATCAGATAAGAATGAGGAGTGTCTCTATTGGGTGCAATTTCAAGAGCAGAAGGCCTGCTGCAGACACATTCTGCCGTAGGGTCCTGAAACACCCGCGTTAATAAAGGTTCAGAGATGACGTGTGTGAAAACAAGTTAGAATTGGCTAGCTAGCTAGGCACTTTGAGGTTTTTGGATCATAACCTGCACTGTGAATCCCACCTAGAAATCAGTGGGCAGCCAACGTCGAGAAATAGGTACACTGAAATTCCCAATAGGTTCTCTCATCTTTTCCCAAATTGGGTGGTGGTGTCCACAAAGGAAGCAGAGACACTGAGAGATGATGGACAAAACTAGGATTCAAATGCAGCATTAATCTCCTGTCTGTGGTGAAAGTCTAGTTGAGGTTGTGAGCTAACAGGAGTTAAGTCCTTGAGGTATGGCAGCGTAAGGTAGCTTTCTCCCAGTTCCCACATAGGAGAACCATGATACTACCACAGAGATATCAAGAAGGAGGTGAGATTTGTCTCTCCTCTGGTCCATATTGATTATTCTCCAAGAAAGGGGAATAAATAACACCACTGGAAAGGACATCTTCAATCCTTGTGCTGGGACTGGACTTCTCCATGTGATAATTCATGTCTTTGCACCACATGTTTGCCTTGCCCATCCGTGGCTGTGCACACCTGGAGTGATCTAACCTCATGCAGCTGGGATTTTCCACTTCTTCTGCAGAGACTTTCCTTCCTCTCACCATGACACTTTTTCCCAGTATTCAAGCTCTGTCGGTTTTGCTTCCATTTTCATCTCTGTTGACCCAAGGAACATTGCTGAACATTTGTCTGTAAATGTGCTGTGAACTCAGAGGTAGCCAACTGATGGTTCCATGTAGGTGGAGAACCAAACACAGGACCAGAGTGCATGGTGGTTTAAAACCTATTCTTCTGGACAATGGAGCCCTTTCCAAGCCAATCCTGCTGGAGATCTCGTCAAGTCATCAGATCTTTACCCCCTTTCCCAGCCCGAGTGTGGCCTTATGTGTGTAGCCTCACCATTGCTAACTGATGAGCTATGGTTCTCCCTCCCACTCAGCAGCATTCTTTCATGGTAAGCTTTGTCTCTATATCAGACTATACCTTGCTGCCTCTCTTTTTTTCCAGGCTATGTATGTGTTTATTTCCTTTGATCTTCCTAGTAAACAGGTCATTCCTTCCACCCTCTTGTCTATACCAGTTATATCTATAACATTACTTGTTCTCCTGCACTCTTCTCAGTAGGCCCTGCCCCAAGTGGTATTCCTATTAGCACTTCAAAAGTGAATTGATCTGTTTTTTTAAATGAATTATGAGTTGAAGTTTTCTATCAGCATTTGCATCGAGGGTCTTTTCTGGAGTACTGCTCTCCACAGCCTCTGGCTTACTGTTTTGACCTCTCTTCAGTGAGTGTTGTTACCCTGTGGATGTTTCTGCACTTAGATTTGTTCAATTTCTTGCTATTCCCGCTATGTCCCACTCTTCATTTATTGAAATCCCTTTAGGATGGTGCTTCTAATAAGTGATTTGCAATTCACACTCCTTCTGGGTGTTATCTTTGAATTTGATTGATGTATTTTTGTTCTCCTTCCTCGATGCTACTGCAGATGAATGTAATGTCCAACACAGCAGGAGTCCCCGAGGAGCCCAACATGGCAATATTTACAAGCATACTCCACTTTCTATTGCAGGGGCTGATTTTAATCTCTTTCATTGTTATTCTCTGTATCCACCCTACATCTTTCTTGTTCTGATTTGGGCCCAGTCCAACCACTGTTAAAGTCAACTGTGTCTGCACGGAATCCTTTAGGGATGGATCAGGATCTACAGGAATATTATGTCTGAAGAAACTGAATAAAATTACTCACTGAAGTCAAGGAGATTTCTGCAGGAAAGCTCTCTGTACAACCAGTTGTCTTGTCAGTGAGTGAAACCTTTAAGGGTAAATTTACTGAGCAACTCAAGGGACTGTATCCCCTCCTCCTCCCACCAGCATGGCCCACTATGGTGTACACTCCATCTCACATGATGGATAAACAGCTGCTTATTCTTCACTTTCCCCACCCAACACACACACCCTGTGGTTTTCCTCCTCCCATCAACACTGTGAGTATAATCTGGCTGTAGAGTCTATCACTTGGATCCAACTACTTCTCAATGTGACCTGGCTCTGTATGTAACATATTTCTGTTTTGTCCTTCCTGCAGAACAACTACTAGTATTTTCTGATTATTAGAGACCAAGTTTCACCTGGAAAGGATGTTAAGTTAATTGATCTGTAATTCCCCTTTTGGAAAAGAAGCATTATGTTTTCCCTCAGCCAGTCATCAGGGCTTCCTCAATTCTTCAGGAGCACTTGAATATAATGGATAATGGGCCTAAGAGTTTTTCAGCTAATTTCTTTAATACCCTCGGGTATATACCATCTGGCCCTCTGTGCCGATTTGAATGCATTGTGCTCTTAATATTTCTTTGCTGCTTCTTTAATGATTTAGCTAACTTTTAGCTCTCAGCTTCTTGGCTTTCCTTTGATTGCTCATTGCACATAATGTTTTTAAAGGAAATTTAGAAAACTGAAATAGGTGATGATTTTTTTTTTCAGCTCACTGTATCCATGACAGAAATGAAATAACTTTTAAAATTCACCTTTCATCAAGAAGCATTGAGTCTTAAAAGTCTGAGCTGCAACTATTACCATTTAGCCTATAGAAGCAAGACTGCATCTACAGAACATTTTGTGCTATTTGAAAGGTCTTATGCAAGAGAATTTTCTCTTAGTCTAAGACCCTATATCCAAGTCTTGTCTGCTCGATACCAGTAGGAAATTTTCCTTTTTTCCTATCATGTCCTATTTTCTGTCTCTCCAAGCACATTTATGTGACCCTGCCTACATCCTTCAGATACTTGTAGACTCATGCCTGCTATTTTCTTATCTCTTCACCAGGTTATATCTAAGCATCACTTAATCTTCATAAATCAAACCCACACCAAATGATCTGATCATGTCTCTACTCTTCTTTGAGGCCTCTGATTTTACAGTATTTGGCATTGGGATGCCAAGAAATTAACAGCAACCTTCCAGCTGTACCTAAGCCAGGCCGGTTGGTGTGATGCCCACTGAGAATGGCATGGGTCTTTTGTAATGCAAGCTGGCTGCCAAAAGTTATGTGTAGATTGTCCTCCTATATCACCTCCCAGCCTTTTCTTACGTGGCTGCTTCTGAGTGTCCTTCGGGGATATTTTTTCCTGAGTGCTGGTAGCCTATAGTATTCCAGTCTCATTATGTTATTTCCTGGCCACATTGCTAATCTCTCTAAGTGCCACAGGGTAATTTCTCTGTTCAATAACATTAAAACTCCTCCCATTCTAGCATCAACACCATCTTGCTGTACCATTTCCCCTGCTGACTTATATGTGACTTGCTTTCATTTTTCTCCAACCTTTTTTTCCTATTCTGCCACATTCTTTCTAGAATATTAAATTCATATTAAAATGACTTCTATAGGATTTCCTTTTCCTTTTTTTTTACCCCCCCTTCCCCCCCTCGCTTTCTACATATGCATGTTAGACACAACAGGATTACACTAGGCTACCTCTAATACATAGTCTCCTTAAAATAGCTACAGACGATGGTTCTGCCCACATGCTGAAAGATGTAGTAAAAGGTAAGTAAAATTCATCAGATGAAAGTGTAAGTAGGCAGCACATCTACCAGGGAATGATACCAGGATGGTTTCAGTTTGAATGTGAATCATTCCCTATACAATCTACCGAGGATGGAGAGGGACAACCTCCTTACTTCTCATTTTTAGATGGCGCTAGATAAGAAAGCTCCTGTCTTATCTCAGGTCAGACTCACCAAAAGGATTATGCTGGATCTGTTCTGCACTTCTCACTTTCCTCAGCTCCTATATGGGTGGGAAGGCAGAAGCAGATCAGTTCAGCCTCCTGAACCCTGCAGCCCTTTATTACATTGGTGCTATTGGCTAAGGGTATCCTAAGGCTGGTCTCAGGACCAGGCTTGCCTCCCTCCTGCACAGCGCATGTCCTGGGCATAGCCATAGAGTGCCATGGAGGGGCACACAAGGCCCACATACCTCTTCAGCCCCAACACCCACCATCCTGGCAAAGATGTGAGGAGACCCCAGGCCCTGTGTGCAACATTAGCAAGGAGACCCTTGGGCAGCAGATAGCTTGGATGGCCTTCAGGCCTCTCCAGGGGCTTCTTTCAGTACTGTAGGGACATCAACTTCAAGCCTGGTAACTGTGGTTGCCTTTCCTTCACCCTGACTTTGGAAAATTGTCACGCTATGGTCTCCAGCACTCCATTCCTTTGGCACGTCCTGCAAGGTGGTGTCTGGATGTAAACTAGTCCATGCCTGTCAAAATTCTGGATGGGAGGCAGGGCAGGATAGGGCACTGGATAACCTCTCTGAGCCTTCAGGCTCCAGAGAAGAAATGACCCCTTTTCTTCTGAAAAATGAAAGAATTGCAGAGACAATAAACAAAGGGCTTCATTAAACCATCTGTTTGCAGGAGATCATGAAGATTTCACTGATATCATACTCTCCTGCAGGAGCAGGGATTAAGACTGTTACGGGACAGATTTGCAAACCCTGGAGGGAGTAAGTATCCAACGGAAACATTTGGCAATCCCCTTCCCTTCCTCTTCTGGGTCTCACCCTGGCTTCTGGTAACACTTAGAACAAAACCACCAGCTCTTGCTTATTTTAATGCGTTCTCTATTTTGCCCTGAACACAAATGAAACATCAAAGCTCTGTCTCAGGCACTTGCAAGTAAAAATAGCTCTAACGCCAATATATTTAAGGCCCTTGAATGATATCTCTGAAATAATTCATCCTGAGCCCATGAGAGGTGAATGGTGGTGTTTGTTAAAGGAATGTGAGTTGTGCTGACAGTGGGCAGTACTGACATGTAAACAGCAATGAGTGATACTGCAAAATGAAAGGAAGGTGAGAAATGGGGCCTGCATTGCACTGTACTGTGGAAGAAGAGCAAAATATATTTATGATAAAAATCAGTTCCAGGCTGCCTTTATTTTATCTTCCAATCTGATCCGTCTCATCCCTTCTCAGAAATTTAGATTTTGAACGTGTCTTTCTTGGTGCATGAGAGTATGGTAAACCTTGGTACATCCGTGGTAGATGGGAGCATGATGCTCTCTCTCCCATATAGTACTGCAATTCGTTTATTATCATCCAGGACTCAATTATTCTCTGAGTACCCATTTTTGAAATAAGATAAATCAAGGCTACGAAAGCATCAGACACATCAGACTTTTGTCATTATTGCTCTGTATTTGTGCAAAATATTATGCTTTCTGCTCTCTGTTACTACAAATTTCTGCCTTAAATTACTTTGCTTCACAGGTAAATAATGTTTCCTCTTTCCATCTTCTAGTAACAAATTAAATTCACCTTTACAGTCGTTATTCCTTACTGCCTTTACATCTGCACTTTCTCACTGAAACTTGGGCAAGGACAGCTTGAGCCATTGCAATACCATTACCAGGTGGGATTTTATGGAAGAGATCAGTATAAGTCCTGTGTTCCTCTGATCTGATGTTTTTCATCACCATTTTTCAGCAAATGGTTCCCAAATGTAACGTTTGTAATTAGTCTTTCTCAGATATGATGGAGGGGTGCTGCAGAGTATTCCACAGGCTCCTACTTGTTTTGACAGACAATTTATGAAATCTCTCAGGTTGTGAAGGTGGCTCTTTTTAATAGGATGATACTCCAAATAAGTTGGAAAGTATACTTGATTTTAAGCACAGACACACATCCTTCGAAGGCTGCTACATAGAGAAACCCACTGAAGTGAGTATATCCTTATGGCTCACCAGTGAGGAACATGAACATGGCCGTATGGAGCAGATGCAGGTCTCAAACCACTGTCTGTGAGCAGTGCAGTTGAGAGTCCTGTTAGCTGAGCCAGAGAAGAATAATGGGTCAAAAATGGCCAAATACAAAGGGGCAAATGCTGCAGGGTGTGAAAAAAACAGACCTACGCCTTGCAGCCCTCAAGGCTGCTCTATTAACGTGAAGACTTGCTACATTTATTTAAGCAGGATGAAGAAGATAAAAAGAGCTTGTTGATGCTGGATGCTGGGGCAGTGTTTGAGACATCCCTGACTCACTGCTCACAAGCTGGGACTCGTTTTGCAAGTTCAGTCCTTGTTCAGATAGGATCAGGGAATGTCTCTGGGCTGGATTGCGAAGGAAGCAGAGTCTTGCCAAATATGCTCTGCCGCAGCACCGTCCAGACCCGTCAGATGATATTTCTTCTAATTTTACTAATGTATGCTTGGCCTCGATTCCACACTACCTGAGGCTGCAGCTGTAATAAAAACACAGCACACATGCTGTGGGTGGGTGCATGCAGCTGGTGGGAGTTGAGGCACGTGAAAATGAAAAACACAACCCTTTCTTAATTGCCACATAGAAATCAAGAAATAATATTCTTCTGATTCCCTACCTTCTCCCTTTCTTTGTGGCACAGCCTTACCCATAGCCTTGTCCGTTGCCAGAGAAGACGACAACAGGTTTCCTCTGTACATAGGTTGCTCCATACCCTGAGCAATGCTTAGATTTTCAGGCAGAAGTGGGCTTGTATGCCACACACAGCTTGTGTTCAGGTGTGTCTCCTGTGCCAGGACCATCCCACATACCCATCTTGTTGGTTATACTGGTGGATGGGCTGTTGGTGGTCTAATCCCTAATTGAGCACAAAATCCTCAGGCTACTGTCCTGCCATGGTCATGCAGAACATCCATTCCTGGGATAGAGTGAAGGAGCCCTGGATACATATATGTCTCCTACCCATGAGCTGCTTCTCTGGGAGAGGTGGGTTGTATTACAGGTCTGGGCTGTGTGAATATCTCAGCTCATGGGTCTAGAAAAGCTGGACTTCTTTGGGCCATGAGTCCTCCTGAATATGCAGTTTATAACAACATCACCATTGTGTCTGTAGAAAAGAAATTAATCCTGAGGCCCAAGAGAAGGCACGGGCTTGATGGAGAAAAGTAAAGCTAGCACTGACATTCATGGGACTTGCTAGTGAGAGAGCATGGGGAACCTATTGACTTTAACCAAGAAACAGTGCTGAATCTGGGACCGGACCTCCGGTTGTTTCTGGACCAGGTGTGCTGCCTCGGTGAGGGTGTTCGCCTTGGGGGTGCATACCTCCATCTGCCAGTACTGACCCACATCCTGAAAGGGAAGGAGCAGACAAGAACTCCTTGATGCAGCCTTCTTTCTGCTCTTGGGATGTAAACATGGGCATGAGAGGGATACTTCATCAAAGGACTAGAATACTTTGAGGTACAAATATCATGTTCACCACTGAAACCAGCTGACCTTGCAGCTCTTGACCTCCCTGCCACATCACCCCATTAACATGTACTCCTGATACCACTTGTTAGGGGTCACCTTGTTCTCCGACGGCATTTTCCACTGGAATCTCTTGCAGAAAGAATCAGCGTGGATTAGAGAAATCCACAGGTAGTGCTGAGAAGGCAGTTTATATGCTGGGAAATTAGTGATTTTATGGACCTGTAGAAGATTCAAGCTTCTGACATTAGACTGAATCCTTGTTTCTGAGGTTTTAGTGAGCATTGGAGATATCAGGAGTGTTTTCAGTCTAAAAATTTGCATTCATCACACATAGCACAGTCTATTCGTGGGGGTTTTTTTCAACAACAGCATTTTATTTACTGGCAGCATTTTTTGCTGGCTCAGGTTTAGGAACTCCACCTGCTGATGCCCAACCCTGCAGGATGATATTCAAGTAGGGGCCTTCTACTACCTGACAGGGGTCTACAGGAAGGCTGAGGAGGGACTTTTTACAAGGACAGGTAGTGATAGAACAAGGGGTAATGGCTATGAACTGGAAGAGAGAAGATTTAGATTAGATATAAGGAAGAAATTATTTACTGTGAGGGTGGTCAGACACTGGCACAGGTTGCCCAGAGAAGTTGTGGATGTCCTCTCCCTGGAAGTGTTCAAGGCCAGGTTCGATGAGATTTTGAGCAACCTGGTCTAGTGGAAGGTGTCCCTGCTGATGGCAGGGGGGTTGGAACTAGAAGATCATTAAGGTCCCTTCCAATCCAAACCATTCTATGATTCTATGACGCAAGAAATAGAAAATGGTCAGTTCCTTCTTCCACTTCTTCTTGTGACCCATTTCACACAGTTGGTATATTACTGATTGCCTTTTTTTTACTGTTCTATGCTGTCATTCATCTCAGATGCCTTAAAAACAGTTGCCCAAGCAATGTACTGTCATATCAGAAAGAGTTTCTTTTCCTCACTCTCTCTGAGGGAACCTCCACCCCTTTCTAGGCAAAACATATGAGATGCTAAGTCTTAAAATTTATGGAGCCTGATTTTAAAGGCAGGACGTCTCCTGGTCTCAAGGGAAGGGAAATGACCCTTGGCTTATTTTGCAGTCACTCCTTTTCAGAGAAGGAAGTGCTAATAAGCGATCACTTGAGGCACAACAGCTTAGGACAAATGAAGGCCAAAAAGCAGCCGTGTAATTGCTGTGACTGGGAATAAAGAGGAGCCAAGGAGAACACGTGAGAAGTTTCCCTTGTGAGCTCTGAGAGCAATACACATCAGTAGTCACGCTCATGTCTGAGGCAGGAGCTACTGAACATCCAGAGCTGCCCCTGGGTAGTCGCTTCCCCTTCCACAGCAGCTCAGCTGGAGCCTGTTGCAGGAGCTGGGCAATGGGGATGGGTCCATGGTTGCAGCAAGGGAGAGGAGACAGAAGGGAGATGCAGTATTGGGAAAAAGAAATGCATAAAAACCATCACAGATGTTTGTAGGTGTTAGACATGGAGAGAGTACATCACACACCCTGCTGAGTACACCACACACACACCTGAGTGCTTGAGCAGTTTGAGAACAGCTCTGAAACCCAGTCACGCTCACCCAGAGGAAACCTCAGGTGAGATCTCAAACCACAGCATCCTCTGGCTCTCAGGAGCCCTTCTGGAGGCTGTCAGGGCATTTCAGCTACGGCTGGTACCTTCTCCTGGTGACAAGCCTTCCCAAAGCATCCCCAGAGGGGACCTGTCCCCTTGGCTCTGCCACCTCCAAGTGGCTCAGCTCTGGGTGCCACTCCACACACTCCAAAAGTGACCATGCTCCAGGCCCTGCGAGGCACCATGCACACACAGTAACATGGACCCAACCCAGCTGTAAGTCAGAAGGAGCTATTAGTTTATCTTACCTGGTTTGGCAATCACAGACCATCAGATTTCACCTGAGTACTGGGTCTGGCGACTTCATTAGGCACAATGTCTTGGACTGTTCAAGACTACAAGGTCTCGGTCAAAAATCTGGGAATGGGATAGATCAATCCTGCTGTTGTCCAATGCTTCATCAGTGGCAAAGAAGGGCTTGGGTGAGCTGTGCCTCCATGATACCAGCAGGCAACCAGCAACCCACTACTGTAGAGGAAAGCAAAAAGAATCCAGATCTTTGCTCTCTGATCTGAGCAAGAAACAGTTTTGAACCTCAAACACAGTAATCACTTTGACCCTCAGCAAGTTAGAGTCAAGAATCAAAAGGGGATGTGACAACACTGCCATGTACAGCTGTTGCACCACTTTTCTTGTTGCACTTCCACTTATTGCCCAAGCACGGTCCACAACCCTTCTGACCAGAATTTGTCAGTGTTATACTGAATAAAAGTTCAGAGTGATAGTGTATAACATCCTCATTAGTAACTGTTAATAGTTCCCAGACAATATGTAAAATGAACATAAGTAATTTCTTAATGAAAGACTTAATGCACAGAGAAACTTGTACATGTCATTTGAATAGTACAAATAACTTATAAGAAAATCAGTTATCAGGCAGTAAATCTAGTAGTCCTAGACAATAAATTATTTTGTGTTTCTCCTTTATATGGCCTCTTCTTGCTGATACATACTAAACAGTGTCAGAAGGGGATTTGCTGTCATGCAAATTCCAAACAGATCTTTCAGAGATGATACCCCTCTGTATTGTCCTCATCTTACAAGAGTAAGGGAATGGCAGCACCTTAGCCTCTCCCCAAAAGGCAATTCATCAGTCGAGGTGATTATCTTTCTGTATTTAGCGTTGGTCCAGCCGTACTTTGGGTACTACGTGCAGTTCTGTGCCTCACAATTTAAGAAGGATGTGAAGGTACTTCAATGCATCCAGAGGAGGGTAACAAAGCTGGTGAAAGGGCTGGACGGAATGTCTTATGAGGAGTGGCTAATGACTTTGGGTTTGTTTAATTTAGAGAAGAGGAGGCTGAGGAGTGACCTCTTTGTTCTCTACAGCTTCCTGAGGAGGGGACTTGGAGAAGGAGGTGCTGATCTCTTCTCCATGGTATCCAGTCACAGGACACATGGGAATGGTTCAAAGTTGTGCCAGGGGAGATTCAGACTTTATATTAGGAAACCTTTCCTTACCAAGAGGGTGGTGAAGCACTGGAACAGGCTTCCTTGAGAAGTGGTTGGTGCCCCAGGCCTGTCAGTGTTTAAGAGACATTGGGACAATGCCCTTAATAACATACTTTAACTTTCGGTCAGCCCTGAAGTGGTCAGGCAGTTGAACTAGATCATTGTAGGTCCCTTCCAACTGAAAATACTCTATTTTGTTCTATTCTATTCTATTCTATTCTATTCTATTCTATTCTATTCTATCCTATCCTATTCTATCCTATCCTATTATTTCCTTTGCCAGAGACCTTTCTCCTTACCCTTCAGCTGCTGGCAAAAGTCCCTTTTTGCCTTCCACACATGCCACAAAATCCAATTCCCCTGAGGGACAGGTGGCACATATGGAATCCATGAGAGAGAGCTGCTAAAACAATCCTCTCTCTCTCTGCGCCCTAGTTTGGTGGGTGCAACTGAGTGCGACCTGCCAGATTGACCGCCTAGGCTCTGTCCTGGGGAAATGACACCTGAGAATTTCCAGTAAGTGCTGCATCCTTTCACTGGCTGCTTATGGGAACTCCCAGCTGAATCACCCAACCCTCTGCAGACATACACGCACTTCCTACTGTTTGTCTCTGGAGAAACCAATCTGTGCACCCTCTTAGAGCATGTGAGTTATGCTGGCAAGGCCAATCAGACAGATACCAGTCAGACAGAAGAGTTGTTTCAGGAACACTTCAGTCAGCAGGTCTGTCCCTTTTGCTGTCATATTGTGAACTGGAAGCATCCTGAGCTTTCAGACGAAGGTGGTAAATGAACAAAAAATATACTCTTAGAATGCATCTACTCCTGCAGGACCCATGAGCTTGTATTACTGTCATATTCTGAAGACAGAGCCACATATGTGATAACCACATTGAGGACAATTACAGCTGGCCACCTTCTCCATAATGTCCAGGAAGAGAGAGAATCAGGGGGAAGAGTACCCCCCACACCATCAGTCTTGCCCCACTGTACGTACTCACTTTATTCCCAATAGCTAGATCAAAGCACATCGTGCACAACAACGTCCTCTCTTGCTACAACAAGTGGGAAGGTGAGATGTCAGTGGACTCCTTACTGCAAGGCTGGATTTGCCAGGCTTCATGTTTGATCATGTTGCACCTTCTTAAGCAAGACTGAAAAGCCTCTTCACTTCCCCTTTGTCAGATCTCTTCCAGGTGGAATCACCTACACACAGTAGTTGTCACTTCTCAACCTGCTGTCTGACAAGCAAAAAACATCCCGGTCTTCACTCTACAAGCTCGTTTTCCAGTTGCAGCTTCACTTCACTGATCCTTCTCTACACCCTCCAGTGTCTTGTAACAGATGCAAGATTGCTTTCCTGATTGCACATCACTCCACTTTCCATCCTCTATGAAAGAACTAGACTTTTCTTGTCACCCCACTGCATGGAGAGCACATCTTTTTGTCATTGGCATCGCTTCCCAGAACAGTCTGCCATCCTGTAGGTAAACCCGGGGTTTGCTTGAGATGAAGAGCTAGCAGCTGTGCCAGGCTTTCCAGATAATATTTGTCAGAGCATAAGTAGTTTAAGCAAACAGAAACATAAAGAACAGGCTGAGTATCCCTACCCCTTGCTAGCCAAGTCCTGCACATGTTGCCCAGTAAAATTCTCAAATGAGGTCAAGGTATTTAACTCATTATCATCATAAAGTTCCCCTCAGACTGAAGGGTGTTCAGACAGATGACAAACACTATATCTAAGTAACATAGATCACCAAAATCTGCCGCTGCAACACAGCTGCTTTGGACAGGAGCACAGCAGCTATCCCAGGCCAGGAGAGTTACACAACCATTGCCTAGAAAGGAGGAAATTAACAAAACTTCTCTGGTTTAAATAACAGAAGGAAATTTAGTAAGTTAAAACAGAAAATTAACAAAACTTCTCTGGTTTAAATCACAGCAGAAAATTAAGTAAGTTAAAACTGAGCTTGGCCAGTGACACTCAGTCTCCAGCAACTGGGAATGGGAGATAATGGTGGTTCTGGTGGCCACAATCCACCAGGAAATTAAAAGTAGCTTTCTATTTGGGAGGCTGGAGGCCAGCAGCACCGTGGCCCCTACTAGCACTGAATCAGTCCTAGGATGACCCAGCCTGACAGCACTTCCTGCAACATCTGGATTTTCTTTGGATGTCTCTGCCAAGTTGTAGCTTGTTCCAAGCCTGCTGAGTTCATGAGAGCTGAGAACAGACAGCTGGCTGAGGGTTGGCAGCACCAAAGGCAAGAACTGTGCAAAGAACCTGGTCATCCAGCAATCACATGGGCATCTGCACAGACCTGGCACAGGCTGCTGGGGATAGTCTGGGCTTCACTCACATTAGCAGCCCCACTGTTGTGTGCCAATGGCAAGGTTGCACAGGGATGGCCAAGTCCTGTCTCCATCCCTGACAGCTTTGCCCAAGGTGGCTGCACAAGCAGGGCAACCTACCTTCAAGCAAACTCTGACAGACAGGGAGGGATTCGCCCTCCATTACACAAGCTGATGGTGGGGGAGGGTGAGTCATGACACCTAAGAGGGTGGCTGAATGAACGGGGCTCTCCAGGAGAGATGTGCCTCTGTCTCTCCCTGCCCATCCCCTGTAGCCTCTTGGGCCAAGCTTGTCCATGGACACTCTGTCCACTTTTCCACTCCATCTCTTGCATAAACTTCCACCCAAGAAGGGTGCTTTTCTATGGATCCACTTCAGATTTTGATGCCCCTTGCAAACCACAGGATGTCTGCATTGTAACAAAACAACAGATCTGGTTTGCAAAAAATCATCCTCTATCAGGATGGACCTACAGGACCCACGGATGCATAAGGACATAAGCAAATGCTGCAGTCCCCAGTGGTACTCATGGTGGTGGATCATGATGGCTGGTAGAGCTGGTCAGGGTGTCCATACTGGTGGTGGCACGGTGGGCGACACACATTACAGGTGTTTCCTCAATGGCACAGCTGCTTGGGCTGAGCCGAATTTTCCTCTATCAGGATGGACCTACAGGACCCACGGATGCATAAGGACATAAGCAAATGCTGCAGTCCCCAGTGGTACTCATGGTGGTGGATCATGATGGCTGGTAGAGCTGGTCAGGGTGTCCATACTGGTGGTGGCACGGTGGGCGACACACATTACAGGTGTTTCCTCAATGGCACAGCTGCTTGGGCTGAGCCGAATTTTTGAAGAAAAAAGCAAAGTTCTGGTGTAGTGTTTTTGTGCACGTGGAGGGTGTGCTGAGGAGCCAGAGTGTCTGGGACAGCCGCGGTCAGAGGAAGCCGCTGCGGCTGCTCGCGGAGGAGGAAGTCGGCGTCCCAAGGCTGGAGGCAGGGCGAGAGCTGGTTCTTCCTGGAGAGGAGAGGAGGTGCGGGGGGGGGGGAGCTGGAGAAGGGAGCCCGGCCTAAGAAAAGGAAGGAAGAGGCTCAGAGAGTGCACTGCTGATGTGGATGTGGAGGAGAGAGCTGGGAAAGGAGCTTGTCCCTATGGCTTGTCCCTGCAGAGAGGAGGACATTGCTTTTGTGAGATGTAGGAGAAAGGGCTGAGGTTTCGAACTGGAGGGAGGGGAAGGAGAGGGGTCACCTTGGCCAGAGATGGCTGGGGGAGGTGGAAAACTACCTCCAAGTGGAAAATAAGCCATGAAACGGTGACTGGAACTGGAGGGTAAAAACCAAGTGGACTAGGAGGGAGGGTAAATGCCACTAGTAATTGAGAGTCATCATTCAGTGCTGCCTTGAAGGACCAAGCTGAAATGTGGAGGCATCCGCGAGCAGCCAAGGTGAATAAAACCCAAAACTTTGCCCTCAGTTATTTGTAGCAAACATGCAATCGATCTTACCTTATATACTCATGGCTTCATTTCACCATTGTTTTTGTTTTACTCAGTTAAAATCCTTAAGCTTTACCTGGCACCACTTAAATTTGATGAAAGGGAGCACTAGAGCAGGGAATGGGCATATATTTTTTGCTAGAAAATCCCCATGTGCCTGTACACAGGTAAAGAGCAGACTAAAGTCATGTAGTCGGAAGCAGGCTAGAAACATCCTGCAGTACGTGGGGCAGGTCACCAGCATGTGCCATAGGCATCTCCTCCACTGCACAGAGAAGCCAAACCATTGGGGTACACAGCCCCCAGGGCAATGGTAACTAGCCATGGGGCAATGCTAGGGCAGGATTTCTAGGGAGCTGGGGCAGGAAAAGAGGTCTGCTATGTTGCAGCCACACAGAACAGCTCCCAGAAAAGGAGTCAGACAATGATGCTTTCTGGGTAGGAGTTTTACTAGTCAGTTCTGCTAATCCAGACCCAAGTGTTTCCTGCCTAGCCAAGCCCTGAACTGAAAACTGGGTCTGTTGTCAGGTCCTAACACCTATAGCCCTTTGAACATACCCTAGAGGTGTCCTAATCAACTACTGATGGAGTAAACTCCTTACCCAAGGGCAGCGCAGCGTTTAGCAACAGCCTGCAGTGCAGCTGGCAGCACCGAGGTTCTTTGCTCTCCAGTGCATGGCAATCCTTTGGTTTATTCTGATCAGTCCCTGGCACTCCTGCCATTGAGGGGTTTGTAGATATAGAGGTAGGAGGTGACAAAAGCCAAAGCTCAGCAATGTCAGGTCAGATCTTCAGAAATGCTGCGTTTGGCTCAAACTGGCTGGAGTTCAGCAGAGATGTGCAAGTGCAGAAGTGTGTCTCGCTGATGTGGTTCATAAATAGTGGGCTGTGGGCTGAGTTCCTCATGTTGGCATCTGATCTGTAGCCCACAAGGTTTTAAAACAAGTAGCTCCAAGAACAGATGAAGAGGCAGAACTGAGCTGCCCAGGGCTGCGTGTCTTGTGACTGGAGACTCTGGTGTCTAATAAAACATGAGCTGTGGCTGTGGCTGGGCCATTATAACATCTTCTGAAGACACCCTTTCTGCCTACTGTGGTTGAGGTAATTTTGCAGCTTTTCCCTGCAAGCTAATGAGGTTTCTCTCCTTAAAGCAGAGACAAGCATTCACAAACATATTAGGAGAGCAGCATATCTGAGAGCCCTTTCCTTCTGCCAAATGTTTGTTGCAAGTGGACAAAATGATCAAAAGTTG
>NW_010325473.1:29467-51749 GCF_000700745.2 Antrostomus carolinensis | reverse complement strand
AAAGAGGATGATACAAACAGGCTTGCAAATCCTGACTAGAGAAACTGCATGGAACAAAGCTATAAAATTGTAACATTTTTTAATTAAGTAGAGTTTTACTTAGGAGTGGCATGTATTGTGGCTATCACACATAGAATTTAGATGTATTAAATATTTCTAAAATTATATGGCACTCTGTTGTGTGTTATTATATGTCTATTTGAGGTTTTTACCTGCAACAGCCCTAACAATTAAGTCTGTATAATTTTTGCTAAACCATCCTGCAAGGTCAGAATTGTGGTCAGTGCTTCAGCAAAGAGAAGAGCTAAGGTCTGTGAAGAACAGCTTGTCGAGATGGAAGACATGCAGCACCTGCATTCTCCCATCACTCATGGGAGAACAGATACTGTGGTTTCATAACAGCATTTTTCCTAAGAGTGTCTGCAGTACCTGTTTCGAATACTGGCAGTCTGTGAGAGGAGGTGACAGTGTAATATGGAGACAGTCCCAGACAATGGAGTAATTTGTAATAGCATGGAGATGGCAATGGAAAGTGTCCAAAACCGGCTTCCTGCATACAAGATCTAAATGCACCATTTCTGCTCCTGATAAGTAACACCTTAGGCAGTTCTGGATGTCTTATTGATTTTTAAAAGTGTCTTGGAAAGCGTTAATATTAGTTACGAGTACCAAGAGCTTTGCAGGTTCTGCTGACTTGGATGGAAAAGCAAAATATATCTTGTCTCATTCCATGATTCAGCCCTGTAATTTGTAGTTTCAGTTCTAATGGCAAAAATCAGCATGGTAGTAGAGATGCAGGAATAGAATAAATGTTCAGATTCTCAGCCTGATCTTTACTGTCTGAGTTGTAAACCTGAAATTTGTACAAAATAAAAGCTGTATCACCTTTCTTAGCAGACAGGGAATTTATACAGCACAACATACAGCTACCCTACAACATGTATTCCTTTAGGAAGAGTAAAGTCTTTCACTAGAACTTTAAATTAAATATGGAAAATATGGTTTAAATGGACTAAGTATTTGTCACAGAAAAAATCTTGGCAAATGTGCAGGCATATATGTATATGTACACATATGTGTGTGTATATATATATACATGTACACATATATACATACATAAAAACACACATAGATATTTTCATGAGTTGGCCATTTCTCACTGCAAGAACCTTCTGATAGAGCAGGGTGCAGGTGTTTGCCTGCTAAAAATAGTGTATGCATGATCTTCAGGCAACTGTTCTTATCAGCCCTGCCTGCCAGTGGCTGCATCCCCTCAAGTATTATCAAGATTTACAATCTGCCTGAATAGCTAAAAATAAAGACCTTACTTAAGAAAACTCAAGCTGGCCAGCTTGGTCTTAGGCACCTTTCTCCCTTCTTTCAGTCTGAAATTAGCTTTCTATGGAACAGAGGAAAAATCCCAATAAGAAACTGGTAAAGGATGAGGAATGCTCTCAATACAGAGATCCAAAGAGGAGTAAAGGTGTGGCTTGTGTTTCATCTTTAAGCATTAGATAAGAGCATGGCCATGAAATACCTCAAAGAGACTTTATCAGAACCTGAACTATGTTTTCTCTTACAGTAGCCTTTGTTCAGGAAATCTGACAGCACAATCTAGCAATCAGAGCAGTGCTGCATATATTCCAGAAGGGGATTTTTATACCTGTAGAATCAATGCATGGGACCAATAGTGAGCACCTACAGGTGTTTGGCATCTATAGATTTAAAAAAAAAAATCATCAAATTTTGCACAGGTGCAATAGAGAACTGTAGAAATGAGCAGCGAGCTGCCTAAAATGCCTACTTTGTTTCACTCAAGGAAGACTGTGTGGTCACTTGGTGAGTAAGCACATTCCCAGGGAAAAGGCATATTCATCTATAAATATGAACTGGAGAGCCATGCAGAGGCTGGAGGGACTGAAGCACAGGGTAATGTAACCCCACCAGCTTGGATCTGGAGGCTGCACCAGACCAGTACATCCATTTCTGGGTTTGACCCCACTGAAGAAAGTTTGGTTCAATCTGTATCCACCCTTAGCAGTTGTGCCTTACCAGTGAGAGTGTTTATTCACTGGAACTAACTGGGCAGGGAGTTGTTAGCATCTGCCTCTTTGGTCGGGCTGAAAGTTTTGCTGTAGCCTCAACACAAGTTACAGGGCTCAGCTCAGGGGTCACTGGATGAAATACCATGACCTGTAACATGCAGGAGGTCAGTCTTGGTGACCTAACTGTCCCCTTTGGCCTTACACTCTATGAATACTCCTGCAAGACCAACTGCCTTAATCCCTTACCAAAGAGATGGGGGATACTGATCTTCTCTCGTAAGACTTTCCATCTCTATTACGGCGCACACTCTTAAGCAGCTCACGTTCACCCATATGGTCAAGGACATACTTTGCATTTGTCTTCTGCTCTAGTGTTAATGATCCTACCAGATGCATTCGCATCTGACTGCAGGAAATTCACCCAGCATGTGCAGTCATTTTGGAATAGTGCATTGAGTAAGACATACCAGCTTTTGGGGGGTGAGCGGGGGGAACTCGTATTGACTCATTCCAGCAAATTTCAGAGAATGAAAAACAAAGAGGTGAATACTCTTCTTTCTGGTAAAGTTTCCTGTCACCAACACAAGTGTCTCTTCAAACAAAAGATCCCCCCCCTCCTCAGATGTCGTCAGACACTGAATTTCTAATATCTGATAACACACATTTCCATAGCAACAAACAGTGGTGACCCAAACACAGGATTATGTGACTTCACTCAGAGTCGAGCAGAATATTAACAAGGATACTGATAGCTAATACTTTCCACTTCTGTGGCATCTCCCTGCAGAGGATTTCAAGGAGCTTTACACATCATCCCCAATTTGCAGGTGGAGAAACGAAGAGGAGAAGAAACAAGTCACCTATTCTGAGATAAAGAAAAGAGGCTGGGCTCAGAGTACCCAGGAGGGAGGGAGAAGAGTGGTAAAGACCAGGTCTTCTGGTCTGCGAGCAGCACATGGAGCTGATAAGGTCTTGCTCTCCCCCATCCCTGGGAACTGCTTTCTTTGGGATAACATGTCCACCTGGCTGATTTCCATCCCCTTTCTCTCTTCCCTCAGAGGGTTCTCTGAGGAAAAAATGGCATTTGTAGGTCCAACTGCCCTCTATTAACATGCAATGGGCTGGCGTTTCCTCTCCTAACAATACCCAGGCTGCTGGACCCGTTGTAACTGGCCCAAAGGCATGGAGGTTTCATTCATTCAAAGTGATTTAGTTCAGGTGACGCAAATGCAGAGGCAGTTTACAAATACAGGATGCCTGGCCTCAGACCTGAAATACATGCAATGCAAATCCAGGAGATTAAACTTCATCAAAGGGACATTAAAGGAGCAACTGGGTGAACAAGCACCATGCAATGCTCTACTGGAGTCAAGGGAGAGATCCCAGTGTCTGAACTTATGCAACACATCATGGAAAACAACCTGTATCTCACTGACGGCAAGTTGAAAAGACTGTTGCATCTTCAAAAACTCAAGGAGTCTTTTAATTTCAAAAGAAATTTAATGAAAATGATAAAAGGAAGCGCATCCCTATCTCTCCTCCCTCAGATAATTGGGTGTAAATACCAGCTTCTTTTCATGCATCAGACCTTTTATCTGTAATTAGAATTGGCTTCATCCAGATCCACTGGTATCCCATGCAAAGGGAGTTCTGATGGTGTAATAAAATGCCACGTGATTATTTATTTATTGTTATAATACATGTCAGAACAACTTCCAGAGATTTGTCTGGGTTTAGAAATGAAGCTCTGAAAGGCTGCTCTAAACTGAAGCCCAGGAAGAGATCCTTTAGCTTGTACCCATGATACTGTGCTATCATGGTTGTCTGTTCCCTGTGTTTGAAGAACAGGGACAATTCATTTGATGAAGCACTTGGGCATGTGTTTACCTCCAAGTACTGTAGAAAGTACCTTTAGAAACTAGGAGAAGTTAACCACATGCTTAAACCACACTTGAAATAACCTGATTTTTTCTGTTTGTTAGGAACTTCAGAAAACCAAGAAAGCTTTAAAAAAGCAGATCAAATAAAACATTTTTTTCAGCCCTAATAATCTATTTCACCTGGGACTACTCGAAGACTTATTTCACAGAAAAACAAAGGGATAATTTGGAGGGAAAGGGACCAGGGTCACAGAGGTTTTTAGTAGTGTGTGTAGGATAGGGAAGCATGGACTGGATGCTGCCTGTATGCCACAGCCCAGTGAGTAGGATGCCCACCTACTGCATGGGAATCTGTTTTGCTGCACTGGGAGAGCCACATAAACTTCAGCTCTTCCTTCCTTCCTTCCCTCTGAGTGAGTGCCCCAAGCACCTATTTTGCTGAGCACTGGTTGCATGAAACCTGTTTTTTTGGAATCCCTCTCAAAAGGTTATAGCTTGCAGGGGGGGTGTTGGAAATGCAGGCGATGTGACCTCCATGCTGAAGAAAATAACTGGTTTCTTGTGTTGTTAATACTGAGCCAGATATAAGAGGAGGAGGGCTTCTTTACAGACCTGCAGATGTGCCATGTATGACAAGAGCATCATAGAAAAGTACCCTATACTGACTCTGCATCTTCTCTCCAGAAATAAGCCTTCCATAATTTTTCTGCCTCCCATTTGAGGTAAGTTTTGGTTTTTAAAAAAAAGAAAAACAAACAAACAAACAAACAGAAGTACTTAGTTACTCTCACGGCCTTTTAGAGGGAACTAATAATATTCTGTGAGAAAAGACTTGGCTGGGTTTACGGTGGAATTTCTGAGTGGCAGACCTTGCTGAAGATTCGAGGCAACCCCATATCCAGTTGCCATGCTGGTTTGGGAAATGCTGTCTATGTGTAACAAAAAAAGGTGAAAAAGGTGTAGTGTAAACCAACTGAGGGTTAAAGTTCTAAGCGAGCTCATAAATTAATATCCACCATGAAAGAAAATACGTGTATGTTTTTGCATGCAGTTATTGCACTTCTCTGCTGGAGAACGGCTGCAAAACCCCTGAGCAGCTACTGGAGCTGTGATCTCTACTACCCAGCTCAAAGTGATCTTAGCTATGGCTCACATACCCTCTAGAGAGTCAAACTGGACTTTGGGAGGAAAAAAAACAAACAATCCAAACCCACAGAAAAACAGCCTTACATTGGACTTTGTGCACTCGAACAGTCAGCCTGACAAAGGAGAATTGCTTTGGATTATAACCTCAAAGCACATTTTCTTGTGGCATGTTCTAAAGAAGAGACATTTGTTGCTTTTGAATGACATGAGAGCGTTGATAGAATTTGCAGAATGTTTTTATACTGATGGAAAGCAAATTTCTTTTTTATCCCTGTGGCTGGACCAAAGTGGACAAACAGTGCTGTGTCCCACACAGATCATGTCACATTTGTACCTGGATGCTAAAATATCTCCGAAACTTCAAGTGAATTCAGGGACAGAAACATTTTGCATAGCAGTTTTTTTTTTTCCTGTCAGCTTCACAATACCTAACACCAGACACACTCTTCCTACTAGCACTAGCCTAAAAAAAATGAAGGGAATGGGTGTTTTGTATTAGTCAATGAGCTACCTAAAAACTGTGGAACAAAACTGAGGGACAAAGAGCATCTTCCAAATAAATTACACCCAGCAGTTAGAAGTGACTTGGAAGCCAAAGGGCGCTAAGTGGATGACAAAAGCAAGCTGCGGTGCATCCTCCTAAAGTCCAGAGGAATCATCATACCCCAAGCTGATTGCAATGGCCTTGCAAACCGCCCCCACCACCAGCAGATCTATTATAAGCAAGAGGCCTGTCTGGAAACTCATGTGGATCTCTGTGTCCTCTGATACATCCAGATAAGTGGACCAGAGAAGCCATCTTGATTTCTGGACAGATGTTGGCCACATCGCCTTGGACTTCATTCGGGGCCAACAGTAGTCCTCAGTGCATTAGGACCCTGATGTCAGACCTGTTGCTCATTGTTTTCTTCAAATAAAAAGCAGGATATGACAGGCTGAATTTAACCCTGAATTCTGTGCATAGGATGACTCAGAGACTGGGATATTTCAGGGGGAGAAGAAAGCAGGCTGTGTGCTTGCTGAGAGAAGGAAGGTCTTTGCAATAAGGAAGCTGACGCAATTAGCCCTTGCTGTTAGGGAGCCTGGGTAGCCTGTGCTTAGCTGCGGTGGCAGCCAGACACTTCTCCTCATCACGTCACCACAGACATTTCTCCAGTTAAGTTGGTGAAGAAATGCTGCAGGGGAAGTGACTTTGATGTTTCCTGCAGGCAAGTATATATAGACCAGCCAGTGCCTCATGCTTCACACACATGGCCAGGTCAGGGTGGATATTACACTGAAACACGCAAGAGTTGTAATACAACAGACCCATGTGTGACCGGGAGAGGGACCAGATCCTTGGATGCTTCCTTCCCCACCCTACCCCCATAGTGGCATGCACATATATTGCTTCTTCTCTTTCCTAAAGAGCATGACCATTTCTAACTCCAGGCAGTGCTCCCCACGGGCTCAGCTCTAGGTTGACTATCATGCACCAGGCTTAATTTCCACCAGTTACATTATATAGAATATTCCTTGTTACTATTTTTTTTGTGAGAAAATAACTTTGGAAACCCAGACTACTTAGACCTTCTTAAAAAAAAAGAAAGTAATTAATTTCTTTGCAAATTAGATCTAAGCCCTTAAGAAAAACTTGTAACGAGGGGACTATGAAAAGAGGATGAGAATGGAATGGAAAGATGGTGTTTCCAAACAAAATGCTAAACCAAAAAAAATTAAAAATTTTTGAAATCTTGTATGACCTTTTCATCAACTTCTTCAACCCCTCGCATCCTCCCCCTACACTGCACCCCTACACATTACATGTTTGTATTTGGCTGGGCCAAAACTCTGGGTAAATTCCACCTGTTTTCACGGATAGCATCCATTTCTCCAAAACTCTGTTTGTGGGTTTGTTGAATGGACTGGTTTACACAGAAAAACCATCTAGCTGGAAGCTAGAGGTACATTTTTCTTTCCTAAAGTGATTATTAAAGACTTCTTCCATCAGAACCTCCTGGGAGTAGAGGCTAAGGAAAGGCTCAACTATGGGCTGAGCTGTAACATCCCTATTGCTCAGCAGGGAGGCTTGTCCCCAAGGTAACTCGCACTGGATAAGTTTGTTTGCTGTAAAAGTAAACACTGCTATAGTAACCTGCCCTGTGCAGAACGGCCCATGCCAGCAAATCTAATAATTCACTGCATTCACAGAAATAACTACAGGGCAGATGCACCCAAACTGCTTTTAAATGACTCATTTTTGAGCAGCACGTTGCTCAGTGCATGCTATTTTTCGAAGCTCATCACATTGTCTCCAGATCTTGCCTACATGCTGGCCCCAACAGTCTCAGCTTCTCTTCTCCCAGCTCCTCATCTGGATGGTTTCTCTCTTCCTTGTCTTTTCCATTATTTCTTGACCCAGTCTGCAATGAATCCCCATTTTGTTCTTCTCAGAGTCATCAGCCAGGCCCTGTATTTTTCTTACCTTGTGGTCACAGTCAGTCTCACTGGCTTCTACCTTGTACCAGGGTTCTTCCTCACACCTGCTTTTCCTCTTCAACTCCTGCTGCCATTTTGCTTCCTGTTCCAGCCTCCTTGACCAAGCAGTCTCCATGTCCTCAGCTTCTAGAAAGGGAATCTTTGTCCAGTCAGCACAAATATCCTCCAATCCCCTGAGCCAAGGGCTCCCTGCCTCTCTACCAGTGCAACATCGGTCCTCTCCTCACACAGTTCCTGGAAATCCATGCGTATTGGGTATTGGAGAGATCAGACACTTTCTTGAAGTCAATACCAGATCACAACAGAATAAATTATTGAGAGCTACATGGGTACAGGTCCTGGCCTCGGAAGTTAGAGTGCCATAGAGTCCCAGAGGTTAGCAATATTCCAGCAACCTACACATCTGCCATATTTTTATCTTTTTACAAGCACCGTAACCAGAAAGTCAAGGTCAAGAGAGAGATTTCTGGGCAAGATGAATCTGATGACTGAATTGGTAAAAATCTTCTAATGTTTTGATTAACTTCTCCACATGTCACCATCCAGAGTGAGCTCTCAACCCCCAGCACTCAAGTCAGTTGGCTACCTCCTTCAAGCCACCCATGTCCAGCTGTTAAGGAAGAGGACAGGCTGAGCAAGTTCAACTACTTGGAAAGGTTGGGTCTGTCATTGGTCTGGATTTGGTCTGGATATCAGCTTGCCCTTATCACTCCTTGGTGGGCTTGCTCTGCTCTCCCAGGCACCAGTACAAACACAGAGCTTGTCCTGTCCATACTACTGTTCCTGTCCTTGTGCTTTCCTGGTTTTGGTGGTTGCTGGCATTTCTCCTCCTGCTGGTCTTTACATCTGCTGCAAATTCCTGCAGCAGCAGCTCAGAAAGACTGAGATCTTTTGGAATTACTCTCCCTGGTTTCAGGACCACCTTTGCCATCTTTTAGACAAGAAGCAGCTAAGCTGTGTGGAAAGCTGCAGGGTCTGTGAACATACCCAGTAGAAGGCATTTAGCTTTTACTGATCATCTTACACAGCCAAGGTCTGTACAGCTTTTAAGTCATCCCTCCACACATGTCTATAAACCCAGTCCTCAGCCATTCAAATTAGGACCAATGAAGAGGCAACCAATTTCCTCCCTACCTCGTGCACACAGAAAGTATCACTACGTTAGGACACCTCATAAATAACACGTCAGAAGTTTTCCTTGCATCAGACACAGTAAACAAACGCATTCAGCCCTGTTTGAGTGAGGAGCCTTATGTATCAATCAGTGCCATGGGAAATCATGTTTATACCTGCACAGAAATTGCTCAAGAACAGTATGTCCTTATGAAACTATTGCCTTTGTCCCCTCCCTCTCTCCCCCAACCCCATCACAGCCAAGACCTGGGAGAGCCAAGGTGATTTGGCTGTGGGGTGCAGCATGCCTGGGTGCCACGGGTCTGTTTGTTAAGTGGCTCTGAACCCTCTTCTCATTCTTCGTCCTGTCCAACTCTTCTTTGCCTCCTCTCATTTTTTCCTCAGCCCAGACTGAAATTGGAGCCCCTTCCTCCTCCAAAAAGCTGGAGAAACCCCCAGGAACCAAAAATGGCCTTTTGGTGAGGGTAGGGACACAACTCCCCACAGAGAGGGGCAGGGAGCAGGTTATGGGGCTGCACTCCTCTCCCATCCAGCACCCGCCTGGCAGTGCAGCTGAGCTGGTGACAGATGACAATTTGTTCCTGGCATTGCTCCCTAGTAAATTATGACAGGAACAAGGAGGGGAAACGGGGGCATTGCTGGAGATGCAACCCCTTGGTGTGAACCAGCAGCAGGCAGTGACTCAGAGGCAGGTTGTAGCCCTGGGAGGTCTGCTGGCACAAAGCGAGCCGAGAAGCCTGGGCTCTGCCTTCTGTGGAGGTCAGAGCAGTAGCACAGGTCTTGTGCTGGAAAACACCTTCTCCCAAAGTGTCCTGAAATCGCTTCATCCAAAGTGCATGTTGTGGGAGGGTATTGCTGCACCTGGGTCATGACATATCGTGCCTGGAGAGGGTCCAAAGGGCAGGATAGTGGTGAAGACAAATACAAGAGAAGTGTTTTAACTCTTCACAGCAGTGAGCTCCAAGGTGTACTGCTGTACAGCCTCTATATAAAAATAGGAAGGAGATTGATTTTCAGGGGTCTGTTATTTTGGGGGAATGAGTGTGGACTCACCTCTGTGGTCCCCCAGCCTCAGTTTCTGACTTTTTTTTTCCTGTTGTGATTAGCCATCACGAAGGGGTGTATAGAAAGAGTTGAGGAAAACACCAAGTGCAGCAGTTGACGCCCTTATAAAGTATCAGCACAGAAATCCTGTCCAAACCATGCATGTTTTTGTGTACTAAACTCCAGCAGCGTGAAGGACCACAGCTGGTTCCAGTTTAAAACCTCAGAACATCACTGACCATGAACAATGGCTGGGAAGAGGTGAAGATGGATGAGACTGGCTAGAATTAGAGAAATCTGACTTCTCTCTCTCATTCTCTTTGTTAGGGAAGACAGCAACCTCAGTTAGTTTTGTTTCTTTCTTTTTGTTTTTTTGCTCCTGATCTGAATTGTGACCATCCATGGTGGAGCACAGGGGACACTGAGCATCATTTCTCCTCTGTGTCTGAGTGCTTTCTGAACAACCACTTTGCAACAAACCTTTTCATAATAGAGACATCATAAGTCATCACCTCTTCATACCAAGGAGATATTTGTCCATGTGCGTAGAAGAGCTGAAGCCAAGCCGAACCCTCGGCAGGGCTGTCAGATTCTGTGATGTGCCCCTGGGAAGAGGACACTTCACTCAAGAGGGGCAGGTGATCAAATACTGATGAGTCCATGAAAATGAAGGGGTTGCTTTCATTACTATTTAGAAGAGGGCAACGATGATAATTGCTTCCTCTGTTCTCTTCACGACAGAGAGCAAGCGTATGGCACCAATTCATCACTTCCACAGAAACAGAGACCAACGTGAAGTGAGACATCACCTTTCCCTGGGCAGCCTGTGGGAACATCATGAGCTGTCACATGCTTCTTTAACTTGAAGCCACTTCATATTCCAGCTGCCGAACTCTTCTGTGTTTAGCAGCCACACTTGCAAAACTTGGAGTTATCACTCCTTGGGTAATTAAGTTGATCTCATAGAAATGTATATAAATAATGCACCTGAGTAAATGAAAAATACAGCACGCAGGCAAGCTGTATTGTATCTGTTATGGAGACTTCTTCTGAAACAGAAAGCTGTTTGTCAGATAGGGTAATAGGTATAGGTCATCACTGCACATACTCTTTTTACTGAACTCGGAACTGATCAGAAAATCATGGCTTGATATAGGGCTAAAAGGATCTTTCTGATCATTTATGCAGGTTATGGAATACCACTTCACAGTTCCTGCTGCTGCCTTCATAATTTCTAGTTGATGTAAAGGATGCCTTTGAAAAATTTTCTGATCTTGATTTACAGAATTCAAGTAAAGTTAGAAAGTCTGTCGCATCCCTTGGCAACCTCCTACAATGGTACATTTTCTTCTCTGATCATGAGAAAACTGTACCTAACTTACAAGCAGGCTTTGTCTACATGGAGCTGCTGGCCATCAGGTATGTCTTTTACTCTCTAATAATTTAATATTTAAAAATTGGTCTAGGCAGAGAAATGTCAATAGAAATGAGACTAATTGTTTCCATTAAAATCTGAAAGATTTGTAAAATCAGGCAGAAAAGTTGTTGAAACCACCTATTCCACCTTTCTGAGAACAAAGTAATTTGCATTTTTCACCCTACAACAGCTTCCCATTTTGATATTCTTTTATAGTATGGCTCATACTGTAGGAAAATCTTCATATATTATACTGCAAAATGGAAACATTGAAAAATCAAAATTAGTCAGATCAATAGATTGAACAAAATTCAAGCAACCATAACCCATGTTTATTTTTTTGTTTGTTTGTTTTCTTACCCAAAGTTTTCCCTTACAGTAATTTTGAAATGTCAGTTTTTCCACCCTGCTCAAAACAAAGACAAACTCTGTAAATCTTCCTGGGGCAGAAGATCAACATTCGGTAGGACCTTCCAAGATTTCTTTTGCTGATCCAGCTTGTATTACCAGGAGACACAGCGTAACTGTATCAGATTCAGAGCTCCTGTCATTAATACATACACATCTACATCTGGGGTCTCTGCCAATGCAGCCATTCCAGCACAGCCTCTGAAGGAGAAACTCACCCTCTGTCATTGCTTATCCAGTCTATTCCTGTTTAGTTTCATATCTTTACAAGGGCTCAAAAATGTGCATTTATCTAAAATAAAATTTGGGCTTTGGAGTGCACTTGGCTTGTGAAATTTGGTCCTACCCACTTTTACTTTGTTTGATTTCTATATGCATCTATACATACACATATACACGTGCATTCACACATACACAGAAACATACCATGTCAAAGACTGAATATAGGCCTTTTCTAACGTTTTCCAGGTTTTCAGGCTCAACAACTGAGACATTTTTTTTGAAAACTAAGTACTAAGTGGATAAATATTGCCATTTAAAAAATAAACATCCTCAAAATTGTCCTCTCTGTTCTGAAAGATCGTCTTGTTCTTTGGGTGATTTATGACATCAATCTGTAACTACACGTGTATTGTTCAGAGTGTTCAGCAAACAAGACGTGAGTGTTTGAAATACTTCAGGGCAGGAAGACGCACAAAACATTAAAACGGTCTCCCCAGTTCTAGTACAGACACTTGAAATTCAGTGTCTTCTTTCTCATTGATACATCTCATGTTGTCATTTCCTCTTCATATTGACACAAATGAGCATTGACAGGCCAGCTAGTGCAAGGTGTTTGCTGTGCAGAGGTCAAAAACAATTTAAGCTGGGTACACCCTCCACTTTTTAAAGTGTTAGACCATGTGCCAGATGGGCCAAGCTTGTTTGAAGTTTTTTTTTAGTGCATCCTTACTTGATGACCTTTCTACCAGATCTTTGAGGCTTCCCATTCTAGGACTGGCAATGTGGGGACATGGGTCAGGTAAAATGCAAGAGCATGATGAATGTTAGGAAATTGGTGCACCACAACCATGGAAACCACCGTTTGGTGGCAGGGTTGGGCCAGCTCTTTTTCCCTGGCCAGTTAAATCCCTGGGGTTCCTGTGGTAGCGAGAGCACCATGGACCTGCTGCTTGAGGAAACCAGTGTTCCTGTTTCAAGGAGCTGGGAGTGGAAAAATCGCCAGGGAGAGGAGCAAAGAAATTACCCTTAAAAGACACGAGACCTGAGAGTATTATGGGAATCCTGAAGGCCACAGCCTGAGGGTGTCTGGGCAAGAGGGCAGAGTAAACCCATCCTCCTGCAAGACCAGCAGCATTAGGGAGAAAGTGAGCCAGATGGGGTGGAGTGGAAGCAGAGAGGAGTAAAAGGGAGAGCTGTTAACTCAGTTAGAGAACCAAGGAATAATTTAGGCTGGGAGGCACCTCTGGAGACCGCTCAGTCCAACTCAGAGTAGGGCTAATCAGATCACCTTGCTCAGGGACTTGTCCAGTCCAGCCTTGAACACCTCTGAGGATGGGAAATCCCACAGCCTCTCTAAGTGATTTGTGCTGTATTTGACCACCGTCATGGTAAAAAATTTTTTGGCCTTATATCTAACTGGAATTTTCCATGTTTCAACTTGTGACATTAGAGGGCACATCCCTGCTTGCTCCTTTTGTTTATGAATTTGTCTAATCCTCCTTGGCCCTGCTCACACTCCTTGCCTCCACAACCTCCTAAAGCAACAAACTCTCTAAGCTGACTACCAACTGTGTGAGAAAGGTCCTGGCTCAAAGGCTAATCCTGGGGGTCTAAGTCAAGAATGGCCTTTGGGGTGGTGGCAGGAAGATGGACAACAGGTAACTCCCTCTTTATCCACCTTCACCCTCCATTAAGACTCATTTTTTTGATTGTATCCTATTTTCTAGGTTGAGGCTCTGGGACTACAGTTCCACAAGCATTTGATTTGCCTGAAGAATATTGTAAAGCTTATTAATTTCATCAGTGACAGATTTGCATAAATTTGTTCAGCCAGCACTACAATAGATCTTTCTGGCCAAGTCTGAATGAGTTACACATCTAATATTATATATCCATCTCACACACATTATATCTGTATTATCTATGTGCACATGTACTCACACATACATTCATCACCTTGATACATCCTTTCGTGTCAGGTATGCGAATTATTTTGTTTATAAGAAACAAAGTTCCCTCCCTGTGCCAAGATTAAGAAGACTTGTGTTCCTTTCCTGGCCCTCCTTGGGATCCCATGTGATCTGGCCAAGTCATTTCATGTCTCTGTGCCTCTGCCTCCCATCTGGAGAACAGGGGCAGCCCTTCAGAAGAAAACAGCATGGTTCACTCTGTTTGGAGCTGCATCGCAGAGATGCTGAGCGGGAAAAGCAGGGATGTGTCACTATCAGCAGAACAATGGCATTTCTGACATTCTTAATGCCATGGCAATATGAATATTCAAAATAGCAGGGCCTTTGTTAGAGATCCTGATTAATCAGTGATTAATATCGCTGTCATTTCCTGTAAGCTTAGAATAAGCTGTGCTATGCTCTTATCTGAAGAAAAGGGAAAGATAAAAGATAACGCTTGAACATACTGGTACGTGGGCTTTAATCGTGTCTATAAACAAAGACAGGAGACTCGTTTCTGAAAAAACACTGGTTCCCAAACTGACCTTATTCCTGTGACATTTACACTGCTCAGGCTCATGTACTTAACACTCAGGTCCAGTAACCCTCCCTGGTTCTCAAGTGGTGCTGGTGCAAAGTGTCAAATCCACCAAACTCCAGGATGACAATTACACATTGCAGCTATTTTCATCTTTCTCTTGAAAACACACCGTGCCCCTTGGCTGATCTAGCTTGGCTCTCCTCTGAGCCACAGGGCACATGGAAGATCTATGTTATACTTTGTTGTAATATCTATCACTGATTAAGTTGTTTCAACAAGAATGCATTTTTGAAGGACACACATATTTTAGTGAAAAATTAAATTACTAAACACAGAGTTTGGAATGTTTCTATTTCACTGGAACATCTGAAGCTAGCTTTACCATCAAAGTGAACATATCACCTAATTACACCCAAGCAGCTGGCCATGGTACATCTCCAGCACATCTTCTGCCACTGTTGTGTGGCTCAGACAGAAGAATTTTACCCTCAAATTCTTGTTATGGAAACATATAGTATGTATTTTCATACCTATCAAAGCTTAACTGTATATCATTGCGCCACAATGAAACATCTCAAGGATTTAACTACAAAGGCCCATTTAGGAACTATAAATGCAACATAGACCCCAGAGGACAAATCCTACACTTTCATCAAGGCAAAACATAGAAACTACTCAATTATAGCAAACATGGGCAAGAGCACTGGCAACATTTCTTCAGAAGAGGTCCAGATTTGACAGACAGACACGTCCACTTCAACCAAGGAGCTAAGAAAAGAATCTAGTCTAGTGTCTGGAATAATCAAATGGAAGAGCTGGGGGGCAAATTTCATTCATACCTAAGCTCTGCAAATTAAGTTGCATATGAAGATGTGTGTTTCTAAGAGGACACTTAAGCAAAGATAAGTGGTTAAGTACTCACAGCTTTGCTTGTGTCAATGTTATCTGTAGATATTCTTTTTCCATAACACCCTGAGTGACTTTTTAATGTACAGATAATATGTTCCTTAAAAAGCCCATGTACATGTACTGTGAATGGCTATACCACTAATCATGCAAATTTTGTTGTTTAAATAAAACATTATCCCTTGTAGGATTCCTCTTTCAGATTTCATTTGATGAAGCCTCTTTAAACACACTGAATTGAGAATTTAATCAATGGCTTTCTCCATCACTACTTCACTAGACTGCCCTGTCTGCTGAGAAAGGTGGCATCTCTGTTTTGGCAGCAGGGAGGGAAGTTTCTTGTCAGAAATCTCACACTTGCAATTCTTAAAAAGGACAGGAATGGGGATTATAAGAGTAGAGACTAAATTTTAAACAGATGCATGCTTTGTTCCCCTGTTAAAAACAGACAGATCCTTCTGGATTCTCCAGACCAGGAAGGTCCTGGGGTCTGAGGAAAATTCTCATGTCCTGGCTGGCCATGTTTTCTTCATGAGGACTCACTATCAGCAACAGCAGAAGTTAAACTCCCTGTTTTAATTTCCAGATCACTCTTTTTCCATCTTCCTCCACCACTCTTGGCAAACTCTCCATCTACCCTGTCCTTAGTGCTCTACTGACCATGTTTCCTTCCACTTTTACCATACAATCCCAACAATGCCACTTGCTCTCCTGTAAACTCATCCTTCAAGCCCATCACTGCTCCAGGCTTCCCCAAACCATGCTTGTTTTCCTCATCTATGGTGAAAAATGTGGCCAGAGCCATCTTGTCCCAAATGCCCTTCTGGCCACCTCCTTTCAAAGGGTGATAGCCGGTGGGTTGGGAAGGGAGGAAGGAGAGTGGGAACATTTCCCACAGGATTTGATGGAGTGAGGGGATCAGCACATTTCAGGGCTCCAGAATGTGGCACCAGAGACATCTCAGTTCACCACTGGGAAAGGGCACACAGCTCGTAGCAGACACAAGGTCCTTTTCTGTAGCAAGGTTCTCTTGTTCCAAGTATTAAATCTCACTTGCAAGTGATTCAAGGGTGTTGCTCTTCTTCCCTCATCTCAGCTGTGTCTCCTGCCTTCATCCAATCACTAGCTCATAGCACTGGCTATTTTCTGCATATCTGGTGCTAGCTGAATAGCTCTGGCAAACATGAGCTGAACAAATATATATATCCCATGCTCAAATAATCTCAAATATTGTAGCGACAAAACCAACAGTAGACTTTTTTTTTCTTAATTTAATCATATTGCTTCTAGTATCTGAGAACTTAAACAAGACTTGCAGTAAGCCTTGTATAAAGATGCATATATAGAGGGATATTTCCTAGTTCAAAGAATTTAGGGACAAAGTATAGAAGAAAAGAAATGCACACTGCAATGATGGGAAATTAAGAAATAGGATAAACACAGGCACTTATCAGGGTCATGCAGGATATTTGTGGCAGAGTATGGCATAAACTGCACAACACTCAGGCACCAGCCCAGGCCTTTACCAAGAAACTATCCGGCTTTTTTAAATATTCATGGAAGAAAGACAGGCTTGTGCAATGATCCACAAATAAAGCAGAAAAAAGGAAAAGTCATTACCTTATAGTAGCACTTCAGACTACAGAAACTGAATTTGAGGGGTTATTATCTGCTGGTAGAAAGTTGTAGATATTGCCAAATACTAATTTTAAAATTGTCTGGTTTACAGCGCTTAGAAAAAGTGACAAATCTTATTCTCAGCCTTAAGCATTGCAGCAAATTCAGTCCAGTGGAGTTGAACTGGCAATGTTTGCAATCCAGGATTTATATGTCAGAGCTTTATCAGATTTCCAGAGACATATAATGTCTCTTTCTGCTGCCAATAAAACCAGATGCAGAAGTATCTTTGTGTGTTTATTTAGCACAAGGTTGTTAATGCCTGGGAGTAGCATACACTGGGGTGTGGCTTCCATGTCTTGCACACAGAAATCAGCGCTAAGAGACCAGAATTAAAACAGGCTGGGGCAGAAGTGCAACAGACTGACCTTGGAGCCAGCAGAGTGGGAAAAAGATTATGAAAACCTAGACGCAGCAGCAGCAGTGTTGAGGCTCATTTTCACCCCTTGAAATTCAAAGGTGCTTGATACAAAGCATTAATGTAAGTTCTTTGCTTCCCATTTCCTTAAGGAAACAAATTTTCAGGCTGCAGGCAGTCCTTTTCATCTCAACTTGAAGAGAAGAAAGAAAATCCTGGGTTGGCCTTTTCAGTGAAGAACTTTTTGCATAACTTCATTAAGACAAAACAAGATGCCATTATAGATTAAAGTAAGGACTTCAGTTAAGCAGAAAGCTGAACAAACCTCTAAACACAGTCTCTTCTTCAGGTGCTAATCCTGATTTCCGAAGAGGTTGGAGGTGCAGCCTTCTCCTCTGGCTTTACATGGCTCAGCTTATGTCTGTGCATCACTGGTTGTAAACCAGTCTGGCACCTGCAGTGCTAACGCTGGGCAGAAAGGAGGTGTTGCTCCAAGATTACTTTGGTGGGAAAAGAATGGTCTCAGTGGTGCTACCTCCTCTTCCACCCTTACAAAGCTCTTCGTCAACAACAGGCAATGCACCCCAAGTTGTCCTGTAGCGCACAACCCTGGGAGCACAGAGGACCAAAACACCCGCAACAGAAGGGTCATCACGTTATCCCACTTACAACTCTACATTTTGCTCTGCTTCACTGCTAGGAAGGCAACCACATGCCCAGCTAAGTTTTTGGCTGGGAGAAACTGTGTGATTGTCCCTGATCATAACTGCAAAACAGTTCCAGCCTTGCTGAGGACTCAAACTGGGGTTGAAGCCAGTGTAATCATTGCAAAGGTGAGAGTTGAAGGGCCTGTTCCACAGTAGGGTGAAGGCAGAAGAGCAGCTGGCCCACCAAGGACAGTTGTGGAAAAAAAAAAAAAAGAAAAAATAAAACTTCTTTGCACAGAAAATGCCCATATCCAACAAAGTCAGCATCCTTACCAGTGTTAAAGTCACATTTAAAGCAAAAAAACCCCTTCACTCTGCCTCTGAAGAAGCAGCAGCAACCTCTTCTAATTGAGAAGGGAGGGGGAAAACAGTTTATGTTCTCATGGTTCCTTGGCTCCCTCCGGCACTGTTTGATTAACCGGGAGCAAGATTTATGTTCTATAAAGTGCTCTGGGGAGACTGCTGATGCCAAAGCTCTGCACCTGGGTTTTGAAAGCTTCTCTAAAAGTGATGAGAATATCTGTATATGCTCATCTAGGAAAAGGAAGCCCCCCTGAAAACCAGAAATGACTACTACTTTTTGGCAGGAGAACGGAAGAGTACAATTTCACCTAGGAGGCAGATTTGCAAAGATGCCGACAACCACTAAATGTCCTGGTCCCACAGAAATTGCATGTGATCTAGTATTTCATTGCTGTTTAGCCCTGGGTAGAAGTGTCCCCTTATCCCTGATTAGTTTGGATTCTTCCATAAAAGGAAGATTAAAGAAATATCCCATTAAATTATTTCAGGATTGTTATTGGGTTTTTTTAATCTTAAATTATTCAGTATAATCCCATGGAAATTTGCTTCAGAAGACAAAGGAGCTCAGTGTCTCTTAATGGTTAGTGAAGTCATATTCTTGTGCGACATCTGCCTCTAATATGTTTACTTGAGAATGAGCATGCCAGAAGGACTAGCAAGGTAACCAGGAATTTTATCAGCCTCTCAACAGACTCAGAGATTGATTTTCATCAAGTATTGTTTAAAACTGTGTTGTGCTGAGCATTGAAATTGGCCTGTCTTACAAATAATTATGCTGCGCTGATGGTGTTTTCAACCCCTTCTAGAAGCCATCAACAGTCTTCAATATCTGGGTGTTGTGCAGTCTTTGTCTGGAAATCACATCCAGTCTGCAAGACTTCTGCAAGCTCTGACTGAGAGGAGGCTTTTCAAGGGGACATGTTAACACCAGTTGCCACTGAGCAAGGTTTTCTTCATGGTTAGAGTCCTCATTTGATTTGATTCTTGTTTCTGGGCTGAGCATCATGGCCTGGGCTCAACTCTACAGCCTGCAAGAACTGTGGTGACTTCACACCAGCAATGAATGGCATGGGAGAGGATAAAAGGTGCCTGCACCTCAATGAATAGAGGAGAAACAGCAGAACAAAAACAGCCATGATGAGGGGAAGCTGAAACAAACTGGATGCCTTAGCTCATCTCACCTCTGCCACCACTGAGCCAAGACTTTGTCAAATTCTGGAGGCCTTGGTCAGAGACAGGGAAGGGGGAGATGATACCTTAAATGAAAAAGATGCAACCCATGGAATTTCTTTGCCCTCCCAATCACATCTCTGCCTCCATGCCTTCATAGCAGTGTTCAGTGATGCAACCGTAGCAGCCCATATCTGGATGGCCATGGAGCAAAGCCACCTGCTCACAGTGAGGGCAGATCTCTCAGCCTAGTCCTTGTGCACTCCAAGAGTGAGGATGGCACCCATGGAAGTGGTGGCTGAATGGCAGAGTACTGGGAGAAGGAGAAGGTTTGGGGTGTGAGAATAGGCCTTGGAAGGAGTTGAGGGTCTTTGAATTCAGGGTGGCAAAAAAAATATTTTTCAAAATAATTTGGGGTTTCACTTCTGACCCACACTGAGAGTCCTGCAGTGTCTGAGGCACTCCTTGCATCGTGACAACAAATCCTGAACGGCAACTAACAAGACTTTTATTTCTAGCCTTTTTGTGGCAAGGCACTGCTTTTATTTTACTGACCCCTCAGACAGACAAACAGAGGTGCCCTCTGTACCTCCCACCTCTGTACTCATGCCAAACCCTTCAACCACACAAGGTACAAGCAAAAAATCTGCATTCAGCCTTCGAAGCTAAAGCAGTATCTCAAAGGCTCCACAGGGACTAGGTCATTAGATCCCTCCTGTCGGACAGGAGCTCCCTGAAGGAATGTGAGGAAGTAAGTGATGTTTTGTCCGACTTTGAAAGAAGTCAAGAGCCATGTATCTAACTCCCACCTGATCCGTTCAATTACTTAACCTGGTTCAAATCTAAAGAGGACTTGAGGAAAGGAGAAGCTACAATTCTGCATGGAAGCTGAAGAAACCCTCAATTCAAACCAAGTGGTATTTGACTCTGACAAAGTCAGCAGAGTGATATGGCTGGTTCACAAATGCCTGTCTTGTTTCTGGGTGTCCAGGTGCCCTGGGACTCGATGTTCATGTGAACAACAAGTACATAAATTCTTTAAACAACAGGCACTTCCTGGCACTTACATGTACTGGATGCCTTGTACTCGCTGTTCTCTGTGCAGAGCTCACTGCTAGGTGATGCTTATGCCTTTAGAAATGTCTGCAGCCATCTCCAGCTTGTTATCTGAAGGCTTCATAGGCATCTCACCTGTCCTCTGCAAGCTTTCCCTGGAGAGATGGGTCACCATTGTTCACAAGCAGAATGAAAGAGAAAGGTGAACCAGATTTACCTTCAATAGCTCCAGACCTTTGCAAGTTCTCCTTGTGGGGTCAGAGCTAAATCGGCAGCAATACCACAAGTGCTGGTAGACCCCATGGAAAAAAATCACAGTTCTGCTAACACAGGCACTTCTGTTTTGTTTTCTTTCCAATAGGATTCTCCAGCACAGAGCTTGTTCAGCAGTCTTTGGAGGCATCAAGTGTCCTCTTTCTGAGGCTGAGGAAAGGCTGGGTTTTTTTAATCTCTTATGGTGCTGTAGGTTACCTCAGGACCATTCTTAAGAAGTGGTTATCTCATTTTGAAATGCAATATAGGTAACTCTACATGCTCTAGGACTTTCCCAGGTTCATATGTAACCAGCTGCTAAGTTGGAGCGATTCAATCCAACACTATCCTGTAACTGTGAGGTCTGAGGGGTTAAACGTGCTTTAAGAGGAGATGACTGATCTGCAGAAGAGACATTTCTGGTGATAAGTTGATGAAGCCAGTAATGCAGTTTGGGCCTATGAAACTCTTTTTCTGTCAACATGCTAGCCAATAAAACATATCCCCATGCATACACACACTTACAGATATGTATGTGTATTAATCTCCTAACTGGCCTCTGAATGGGATGTTGGTACTACCTAAAAATGAGACCTAGTGCCTACTGAGGAGTGCAGGGATTTTATCTGGAGGCTTATTTGCAAAATGCTGACATTTAAATTAAATGCACTTCTTATTTTTTGAAATCTGGATCCCCAGCTAGGGGCAAATTGTGGTGTCATTGCTGACGGCAATGGAGCTCCAGCAGCGCAGATCAGCAGAGGACCAAAACCGTGCAGAACAGCATGAACATCAGTCCCTCTGTTTTCTTATTGCCTTGTGAAAACTCGTGTGATTCCTCTCTCTGATGAAGTGGTAAACCCATCAGCTGGCATGGTATAAAAGTCTATACAGTATTCTCCCTTGATGGTAATCTATGAAACTTTCACAAGAAGGGGTTTAATTTGTGCTCGGGAGCTTTATTTCTTAAACCTCAAATCAAATCTCCACGCATGCAGAGAAGGCAGGCTATAAATAATTCCTGTAGTGTTTTATAAACTATTCTAAGTAACAAATATCATCTGTTAACCTTATTTGCAATCGGTACATGCAGCTAAGGGAAACAAATGAACTGCTGCTGAATTAATTTGCAGCCCATCCAGAAACTTTTTTGCACTTTGTCTGGAAAGCTTCCAGGCAACGGAGCAGCTGGCATGCAAAAAGTGGGTGGCTTCCTAGGAAAGGAGATTGACTTTTTAAAAAATATAATTTGTTTACCAAAATATCCACTTTTGGTCAGACACTTAATTCTGTCAACCTGCCTGGAGTAGTCCATTTTAAAGGGAAGATGTTGAGTCAGACTGTTTATCACTGATGGGGCAAGCTATGAACCCATGAAAAGAAGAAGCGCTTTCCTCTCAATATTCTTCTTAGGGGTGAGAAAACCTCCTGGAGGTGTCCACCTCTCTCCTCTGCCACTGATGAGACCAAAGCAACTCCTTTAAACATGTCCCCAGAGGCAGAGCAAAGTGCCGGGCTGAGCCCCAGCACCGTGATGCTGATGGTAACAAGAAAAGGCCAGGCACAGCATATAACAAACAACAGGAAGA
>NW_010325473.1:0-29440 GCF_000700745.2 Antrostomus carolinensis | reverse complement strand
AAACCCCACTTCTTCCAAAAATGCAGCTACCAAAAATGCTGCTTCATCTCTTCAGTACCAGTTTGTTTACTCTTGCTGGTCTAGGTCAGGCCCCCCATTGTGCATGCTGCAGGACATGGCCCGGAGCCCTCCTGCTTCCATGGCCCTGAGCTCATGCTTGTTCCAGTGGTAATAACAACACTGCTAATAAGGATAATGACTGCAGAGCTGTAAGAGTATATCTGATGTTTTCACAGGTGATGTAACTTTTCTTGATATGGAGATATCGCTCAAAACCCTTCAGCTATAATTTTTATTACACTCCATTTTCTTTTATGTTTCTTCCCCCCCCACACTTTAAATACACTTCTGATTCTGGTATAAAGCAGTTGACACATTCATAGACAGACAAGTTTCCACAAGCAATTAAAACTCTGGGCACAGACACTGGTGTCCTATAAATGACATTTCTTTTGAGGAAGAGAAGAAACACAATGGGAAAGAAATTGTTTTAACTTTTAAAACAACAATAATAAAAAGTTTGAAGTAATTTCCTAGAAGAGAAAACAGTTAAGAGCCAAATCACTGCATTAAGTACAGTATAAATCCTTCATTGGTAATAAAAATCAAATGAAATAAAAACTTGAAAACTCTGGGAGGCTAAATAGACCCTCAGCTGCACAGGGTTGAAGATGGCACTGGTGGGAAGAAGGCACACTTGCCAGGCATGGTGCTCTCCAGGTGCCAAGGTGCACTGTAGCATTGCTAGTGAGGCTGCTTGCAAATGTGTTAGGCTAAAGCGTGATCTCAGTTACAGTGGCACAGAGCTGGAGCAGCTCCACTAAATTCAGCCAGAAATGCTACTCCAGAATTTTTCATGCATGTGGATGGTTGGAGTTTGGTCCTTTTGACCTGGAGCCCCACCACAGGCATGTCTTTCTCCTTCCATGCAGGAGCACATACTGCATCACTGCAACTTATCACCTGCTGCCTCTACAGAAGCAAGGGGAAAATTGCACACGTGGTTAGTGCCCAGAATTTTTATGGATGTTCATAAGACATCACTTTTTGTGATCACAAGAATTCAAAGTTTAAACAGTCTATTTAATATAAAATGTTTGCACTGAGATCTTTTGCTTGCAAAAACAGAAACAAAGCAAAATCCTTATTCTTTCACCTATAGAAAGAAATACCTCCCTGAGGAGCTGCTGGAGGGTGTAACACAGAGCAGGATCGCTTCCCATTCAAACCCAGCGGTGATGCTGAAGTAGCTGCTCTGGCACTAACAAGATGACTCCATGTCATCCTGGGATGAAGGAGAGCCAGCCTTGGAGCTCCAGCCTGCTGAGATGTCCAGCAAGAAGGCTGCCCTGGGTTGCGTAGCTCTTAACCTCCTTGGGTACATACCGTGCACCCTTCCAGAGCCCCCGGGGACTGCACCCTCTGTTTGGCACCATTGCTGGTGCTTGCAGGAAGTGCTTGAGACAGCGTGGGCAGGTGGTGCAGACCGGCACGGGAGGGCAGGTATGGCCCTCAAGAAGGAGGCTGGGAAGGTGCCACAGCATGCTGGGCCCGGGCACGCCACCTCCCCGCTGGGCTGGGGCTCACTGGGGGCCATGGGGACTGTGGGGAAACCTGCTGCAACATCACACTGGGCTGGACCAAAGCAAGCCCATCTAACAGCTTCGCATGGTGCTGTGCCCATTTAAAACAGCCTGATATTGCCCAATTCAGTGTGCACGCTGGGCAGAGCCCAGGCACTGCAGCCATAGCAGTGAGCTTAGCAGAGGCAGCCCATGTCCCTGAGGCCATCCCTTGGCCATCATGTCACCCCACACCAGCACGTGGGATTGCTGCCAGCGTTGCTTGGGCTTCACTCAGAGTAGCCAAACCTGTGCCTGGAGAGAGCCCATTCCTCCTGACCCATGCACACCAGCTGGCTAAGTTACCCAGCAAGAATTAGACAGTGGGATATTGGTGGAGCTCCTGGGCACGCGCTGGTGCCCCACCAGCACCACGGTGCTCAGGGCCCCTCCCCAGCACCCGAAAGCTGCGGAGAGTGTGTCCCCACCAGAGCCAAGAGCGAATACCAGAAGCATGAATCCTGTCCTAACAGCTCCACGTTTGCAGAGCTTAATTAAAATGATAAAACAGCTGCAAGGCCGGGCAGGCTCACTGGCACGCGGCTGGCGGCAGCGGCGGGGGCATCGGCTTGGCTGGTTTCTCGCCGCCAAGGGGTGCAAGCAGGGGAAGATCTGCTTGTACCTGCTCCTCTGCTGCTCACGTTGCTCCCACTGTCTCATGAAGGAGCACATCTCCCAGGTACAGAGAGGGATTCACCCACTGCTCAGGTCCCAACCTTGCCCAGAGCTCAGCTGAACAGCTATGATGGGTTTAGCCCTGTTTCTGTAAATGTGTATTCTGCACCAAGGGGCACCATGGCCATTTTTCTCTTCACCTTAAGGATGGCCAACTTTTGATGTTGCAGGTTCAGGCTGTTGTTGTGGAGAGCAGAGCATTTGAGCGATTTACCTTTTTGCTCATCCAGCCCTCACTGCTGCACTGACTGGAGGGATTCAGCTCATCTTCCCTTGGTTTAGAAAAGCCCCAAGATCCACCTCTTCCCTTCAATTGAACCCAACTACTACCCACACAAAGCTCCTACACTTCACACACTGTGTCTCCAGTCCCCCAGGAGACACGTCTTCCCTGCCCATGGCCTCCAAAGCAAGGAGAAGTTCCTCTGAAATTTGATGGCTCTCCTACATCCCAGCTTAAACTCACACCCCGCTGCATGCACAAATACTTGTGTCCAGACAAAATAAACTCAAAGTAGTCCTAAGGATTAGAAACTTTTCATAGATCTGATTGCACATCACCACTAGGTGAAAGTGCTCCTCTTCCACCTTTCCCACAAGAACTCCTGTCTCCCCATCCAGACTCATTTGTGGGTTTAGGAAATCAGGAGTAAATGCCATAGGAAGCATGTTCACGTGGCTAGAATTTCTCTGTGAGTACTTAGTGCCTCCTCTCTTTGCTGCTGCCTGTCTGTAGGAATAAATGTTATTAAAATGCAGGTGGTTTGCAATGGGCTTGAATTCTTACTCATTTTGTATATGGATCCTTTGCTGTTTTTAAAACTTTTTCAACATCTAACAAGATGTCACTGAAACCAGAAAAGCCTCAGATACACACATTTTTGTTTCCTGGAGCTCACTAGGTCTTAAAATGCCCTCATATATTCTCACTGCTCTTCCTCTTCAGGGGCATAGCTGAGCTGCTTAAAGGACAAATATTCCAATTATAGATAAAGCAGAGAGCTCTCTGAGGCAGGTGTTAACATTTAGTTTATAGCTCCAGCTTTTCCAGTGCCTTTTTCGAGGTTTCCAGGCGGCAGATGTAATCCCCTCTGCTTCCTTTTCTGTCCGCAGGTCTCACAGTGCTCTGAGCACATGTCACTGTCACCTCCCAGTAAAACAGGAAACATCCCAATGACACCTCTGCAACACAAGAGCAGGGATGGAAACACAATAGGTGTGTGGAGCACCCCGAATTCACAGGACAGCATAAGTAGTCGCCCCAAAACCAGCCACTGTCTGAACTAAGGATAGGATTGCAAAGCTGGGGGCTGGGGAGAGCAGCCAGGGGATTTGCTCTTCACCCCCTGCTCAGCTGTTAGAGGACATCCCTGCATCACTGTCCTCCACTCTGCCACAGAGAAGGTGGAATACTGTGGATATATCACTTGAACCTATAGGACAACAATAGAATCTACATCAAGCTCTGTTGCAATGAATGTCCCATCCCATGCAGGTAATCTGCCATTTCTCAGTGGCAGAAGAGAGACAATAAAAATGGTATCAAAGACAATCAACCTGTTTTAATGGAGCAGAGAACCCTGAAGAATAGTTCCTCTCTAGTATCTACTCCTGTAAATAGACATCAGGTATAAACCCCAGTAATTCATCGTTAATATTCTGTTCTGTCATATTTTTCAGTTAACTTTTTCCATAACCAGGAATAACAGAGCATCAAAACTGAGTGGACAAAGTATTAAATAGGGAACGGGGCATCAAGAAAGCCAGTCCCAGTTTTAGTTCTATGACCTCAGGCAAATTACTTAACTGCTCCACTGTTTATCCTTCCACACTTTGTCTGTCTTGTCTGTCCAGACTACAAGTGCTTTGGGACAGACACCATCTCTCAAAATGTGTTTGCAACAATTCCCCTTGGAGGGCACTGAAGAACATAATAAGTGCTTAGTATACTATAAAAATATTTAGTAAATAACAGGCAATTGTGAGTCACTGCCCTGTAACTCCATGTCTGGTTCTTATTAAGTATTTTTATACACAACTAAGAGGTGTAAGGACCTACACCCCATCTTCAAAAGGAGGAACCTAAGGGTCTTGACTCATGTGGAGTTAAAAATGCAACGGCTGAGGCAGACACATGTCCTGCTCAGCCTCTGCAGCAGAGACGCCTCTCTTGGATGGGGAACATGAAGAGGACAGCTGGGAGCAGTCCCTGACTTCAGCTGTCCCTTTATATAGTGGCAACCACAAGTCCCTGAGCTCCAATTATCTCAGTCTTTTGAGTCACTTGTGAAAACATAGCTTAATTTCTTGACACTTAAGAATTTACTGGTCTCTTGGCATTAAAAAATGTATTTATTTTGTTGTGTTTGTTTTGCCTTGGTTCTTTACTGACCTCTGAGCAGGGCTTTGTCTTCTTTATGGTCTTGTTTCATGATTTAAAATGGTTTACTGAAGAATGGCTATAAATCAGCTTTGGTCTGCAATGCAGTTGAAAAGCACCCAGCTGTGGGGACAGCTTCATCTGTGATCACCTCATAAGGGATGTGTCCCCTTGCGCCTTCCTTTCTTTGCCTATTGCTCGACTTTCTTCATTCATTCAACTACTTGCTGCTTTCTCTTTATTTTTATGGATCATCTGACTCTGCAGTAGCACAGAGGAGGTTCAGCTGGTACAATCACACCAGGTTTGGTTCTCCTGCAGCGTGCAGAGAAGCCCTTATATTGCTGAGGATGTACCTCCTTATTTCACAGCCCACCCACCCTTGCACTGCTTTGGCTGCTGATCAACCTTTTTGATAGCCCAGAGAAAAACCTTGGGCAATCCTGGCACACACCACAAGAAGCTGGATGAAACCCAGGTGTATTGGAAAGACTGTGCATGTACAACTGATCTGTGAGTTTGTTGTGCTCAAGAGCCGTTTCCATACCTGACAATGTTGGTGGGTCTCTAGCTCATGCTCTCAGGTCTCTTTTCCCTTGGCTGTTTCAGCAGTGCAAGTAAAACTGCTGTCAGGTGAGACAGCAGGAGGTGATGTAATTCAATGAGTTTGATTTTTCTTGGTGAACATGAAGATCTGATGAGGTAAGTGCAGCAGCTGGATCAGCCAGATGTTTAACCAGGTTCAGGACATAATTCAAAGAGGTGAGATGGGGAACCAGCATGTTCTCTCTCTCGTCAAAGAGCTTTGCATGTATCCCCACAGATAAGGGAGCAATATTAAGCTTTTACTTGCAATAATCTTGTCTGACCAATTAAACCAACCACCAGCTTTTTTGCCCTCCGCTAAGAGCTGATTTGAAACAAGGATGTCTTGTGCAACTCTGCCGGAAGGAGGAGAAAAATCTCTCCTGCTTCTTAGAAATGCAGGGAAACATATGATACAGTGAAAAACCTGAGGACAATCAGAAGGGGACTGAGTCCAGGAGAAAGCAAGTGCCTCCTAGATCAGATCTGTTCTTTGCTCTCCAAATATCAATGCCATCAAAGCTTTGACCCAGGCCAGTGTGTAAGGGCAAATTTAAAGGAGAAAAATACTTCCTGTTGCAGGGCATTGCTACGTTGCTCAGCATCATCACAACCTGATTGATGTGGCTCTGCTTCTCTGTGATCCCCCTGCAAAAACCCTTTGCAGACAAAGTAGAGCTCCTGGGCAACCAGTTACATTTTATTCTGGCAAAACCAACAGGGTTGTTCATCCTGGGTCCCAGTGCATTCCTCCTGCTGCTTCTCCTTAAAAGGAATCACCCACCTGGCCTGATTATGAACATGAACTAAGCAGCCTCACTCTCACCCTTGCATAGCAACTGCTGGGTAGTGACAGATTTTAAGGGAATTGGTGGTTATCTGATACATAGTTGAGCAGCCATGTTCAAGGCTATAATTGATCCTTGCTCTCTTTTCTTTGCCACAAGCCCACCTGCTAACTGCAGCTCTTTCCATCAGGTTGTCCTCTAAAAAAAAAGAAGGGATTAATCTTGTAGTGTAGTTCAAATTACACAGGAGTTATTTGACAGAGTAATGTCTGTGCACTGAGCTGAAGGACCAACCTGGGAGTAAAAAATCAAACAAGGCTGTTCACTTAATGTTTAAAGCCTAGAGACTAGGCTCAACCAGTGACATGGTGTAACAGATGACACAGAGGGCAGATTTGCATTTTTTATTTTCATTTTCAAGGGGTTCTCTTGTGCTGTGACATGTGCTCCAGGCCAGTGCTGCTTTACCTTAAACTGCTCCCCTTGGGTGAATTTAACAGCTAACAACTTGCATGTTATTCCAGCTGTAGGCAAAATGTGTGGCACTGCGCTTTTTATTTGAAAAATAAAGTCACATTGGTGAAAATAAATGAGACTGAAATCACTGATGTTGCAGATTATTTGCAGCTTGGGAAGTATATAAAGTTGAAAAAATACCTCATTTATGAGCAGGTTGATATGGAGGTTAAGACCTGAAATAGAGTCATTGTCCATGTCCTATGGCTATGTTTGGTAATGTTTCTCAGATTATTCTTTCTACAGAGATAAAATCACTGCTTTCTTTTCTGCCTTTTCTGGTTTTATGATCACAGAATAAATTAACATATATTCATTTTTTTGCACTTTTATATTTGCCTTCACATGTTTATGAACACCAATGAATTTATCGCAAAGGCACTTGGGAACAGAAAGACCTTGATTTACCAGCTTAGAGGTGAGGAAGAAGACCTGGGGGTTGATAGAAGGGAGCGAAAAAGTGTCTGGAGGCAGCTGAGAATACCAAGGAAGTCATGGAATATCCAATATACTTCACCAAACTGTTGCCTGGTCACCAGCACAAGATCCTGAACTCTGATGTCAGCACCAAGGGAAATTTCACGAGAAAGGATGATGAAAGCATGGCCTGGGAGTCATAATTACTGTTTGACTGCCAGTTCTGGCAAATCCTGATTTCAGGGCAACACAACCAGGGGAAGAACTGGCTTTGGCCTGGGCCCCATTGCCACTCTGTGCCTCTGGCCACCTGCAGAATTCCTCTTTTCACAGGCTCTGCCTGAGCATCTCAGTTAATGCTCAAAAGAGCCAATGACCCTAGAAGTGATCTGCTTGGGGCTCTGCAGAGGGATCTGGACAGGCTAGATCTATGGTCCAGGACCAATTGCATGAGTTTCAACAAGGCCAAATGCCGGGTTCTGCACTCTGGTCACAACAACCCCCAGCAGGGCGACAGGCTTGGGGAGGAGTGTCTGGAGAGCTGCTCAGCAGAGAGGGACCTGGGGGTGTTGATTGACAGCAGCTGAATATGAGCCAGCAGTGTGCCCAGGTGGCTAAGAAGGCCAATAACATCCTGACCCTGATCAGGAATAGTGTGGCCAGTAGGACCAGGGAAGTTTTCTTACCCCTATACTCGACACTGGTGAGGCCACACCTCGAGTGCTGGATTTAGTTTTGGGCCTCTCACTACGAGTAGGACATTGAGGTGCTGGAGCATGTCCAGAGAAGGGCAACGAAGCTGGTAAAGGCTCTGGAGCACAAGACTTATGAGGAGCGGCTGAAAGAACTGGGGTTGTTAAACCTGGAGAAAAGGAGTCTGAGAGGAGACCTTATGGCTCTCCACAACTACCTGAAAGGAGGGTGGAGAGAGGTGGGGTGCGGTCTCTTCTCCCAAGTGATAGGACAAGAGGAAATGGCCTCAAGTTGCACCAAGGGAAGTTCAGATTGGATATTAGAAAGAATTTCTTTGCTGAAAGGGTTCTCAGGCATTGGAAGGGGTTGCCCAGGGCAGTGGTGGAATCCCCATGCCTGGAGGGATTGAAGAGTCGTGTAGACATAGTACTGAGGGACACGGGTTAGTCGGGGGCTTGTCAGTGTTGGGTTAATGATTGGACTCAATGATCTTAAAGGTCTTTTCCAATCTAGGCAATTCTGTGTGATTCTGTGAATAATGGTGACCCAGGTACCTGACAAGGATTGTGCTTTTAGAAGAAAAAAGTGCTTCTTTCTGACAGCCTTACCAACAAATTCACTGACAAAAGACCTTTTTGTTGGACAGGAGCTCATAAGCATTAAAGCCTGACCTCAGCCATGATTGTACAGCACACTGGAGTAGTTAATATCACCGCAGTTCACAGCAATTGGGAAGTAAATTAAACCTCTGTTTGCAGAAGGGGCTGTGCATTCATATACCCCTATAAGCCAAGGACATCAATGTTCCAGCCAGAGTGATTTCCAATTGAATCAATTACTACTGAAATGAGAAGGAAGAATGTTGGTCCCATTCAGTGCAATTGCACGTGGACGCTGGGGCTCAACTGGCGAGCCAGTATCTGCAAGGTGGTGTTACACAGAGCACCCCTCCAAGGGACCCTTCTCTGAGTTTTGGGGATTATTGCAGGTCAGATCTGCTCAGGAGAAAGCAGAAGGTGCTTGGCATGAAACCCTGGCTTGAATACCTTTATCAAACCACCTGTGGTCCATGTTTCATGGCCACAGCAACACCCTGCAGCAGGATGCAACAAGCAGAACCGGGTTTTCACCTCCCTGTGATGGCACATGCAAACATCTCTGCAAAGGGGTGATGGAGCCAGGCCCTTGGAAGGGGAAAAGTGACTGGGCAGGTTTTAGGCAGCAGAGCATCCCCATGGCATCAAAATGCACATGGCATTAGTAGTATTTATTCATCAACCATTATTTGTGAATTATTTTAGCTTTTTTCCTAATATTCCCTTGTTTGGCTGGGTTGGTTTTTTTTTAATTTCCAACTTTATTAAGTAATTTATGCATGTGTAGAGAGATAGACATTTAATAGGATGTTGGAAAAGAGGAATTAAAAATTTCAGGAAGGAAAATAATCTGGAAAATTGCATTTGATCTTTTAATTGAGACAAATAGGGAGAAATGAAGAGATGTCAAGTGATGGCGTGGGGTGACAGGGAAGGGAAGACAGAGGCACTTAAATATCACATGAAGTTATCCAGATTTACTTTTCTTTGAAAAAAGAACATACTGGAATTTTCTTCAAGTTTTAGATAATTTTCTGAAAAATGTAATACCTGGTTTGACTTTATTGTTTTTTACAGCCAATGCACCAGGCTTCCAGATAAAATGTGTTTCTGACCCGTGTGTCGGGTTCCCCTCTTGTCATTGCAGCAGCGCAGCCTGTGGCAGTGTATCTGTCTGCCGCAATGAAGAACACATCCACCCCATGGTCTACAGCAAATTCACTCTTAACTGCGTAGACAATGTCCTTGCTTAAGACATTCTCTTACCTTTCATAAAATATCTAACTAAATCCTGGGGAATTTTAGAGAAAGAATATCTATAAATTTACTAAATCTTATTTGTACTTTTTTTTCTTAAAATGCCCTGTCTGCCCTAACTTTGGAATTTATGTGAAAAATTTTGCATTCTCCTAATATTTATCTAAAACCCCTTCTTTTCTGATGAGTGGAGAATTTTTTTTTTTTTCCAAATCATAGCTTATCTTTCTTTTATTCTTCCTTTTGTCCTTTTAAGTCCAGTACTATGCAGTTATTGGAAAGTCACAGATGACAGGACTTGTCACCCTCTTTCTTTGCTGTCTTAGAGTTAGATGTCTAGTGAAAGCTAAGCTAAGCCTTTTGCCCCTTCCTAGAGAGCGTGGGATAAACTGCCAGCTGAGTCTCTCTCTGCCCACTGTAAAATGAGCCCAGAAGACCAGCTCGAGTGAGTAACTAACTAACTCTCAAATGGCTGAAATTGCGTCAGCTGATTTGCACCCTGAGTGACTAGAAGAGAAATGAGACACGAGCAAACAGATGATTGTAAGAAAGCTGAAAAGAAAATGCAGTCTCAGATATCATCAAATCTATGTGACATTGAGTGATAAGTGAGGAATAAAGGGACTTGGAATGAAGAGTAAAAGGGGAAAAATAAGGAAGAAAATTGTAATTTTGTGTGGTTTAATAGATCAATATCAATATTTTAAATTATTTTTTTCTCAATATAAAACTCAATATTTCTCATAGGTCTATCTTCATCATTTTGGGGCTCATTTCTAGTTTTTTCCAATCTCTGACACTTATTGTTAAATAAATGAAACCTCTGTATCTATCACAATAGATTTTGGCAGTAAAACAGCTTCCTCTGTCTTTCTCTGCTTCTCTTTTCCAGATTCAGCTGTTATTATCTGCCTTCACACATGCTATATGCTGCTTTTCCTAGTTCCAGATGGCCAGAAAGAAGACAGTTAGCCAACACAGTGCAGGCACATCCCCATCAGTTTGTAGAAGACACAGTCCATTTTTTCCCTTTCTGGGATTGTCCTGTCACATGTTTCCTTCCTGTGCAGGACATAGTGGCATGGTATAGCTGTTACCGGCGCTTATACAAAAGATTATATGGATGGACCTCTCCAACTGCTTAGACCTGCCACTCGCTGTCACAGAATCATAGAATCATAGAATGGTTTGGGTTGGAAGGGATCTTAAAGATCATCCAGTTCCAACCCCCCTGCCATGAACAGGGACCCCCCCACCAGACCAGGTTGCTCAAAGCCACATCCAACCTGACCTTGAACACTTCCAGGGAGGGGGCATCTACAACTTCTCTGGGCAACCTGTTCCAGTGTCTGACCACCCTCACAGTGGAGAACTTCTTCCTAATATCTAATCTAAATCTAAATCTGTCCTTGCAGCATGGAGCATGGCCCCATAGGCTTCCATCTTCCCCCAGCTTTTTACCAGAGCATGCAATGCATAACCTCCATTTCAACCATTCTGACTGGTTACAGCATGACCCATGGGTCCCAAAGGAGATCCAGTCCGAAATGCTATGGAGCATGGACACAGTCAATTTGTGTCTCTGGGAGACTCAAGGGAGAACTGCTAACTCTTGCATGACCCTGCATAACAGGGAGGTCTGGACAGTGGTTGTAGGTGCAGGGAGCACCTACAGGTGCACCTACTAGGTAGCAAAGACTTTACATGAAAACTCCCTGGTATCCAAGAAGTGAGGGACCATGATAGATGGGAGTGGAGCAGCCACACAAACAATAGTACCACTGGCACCCCATGGTCCATCTGGGCCTTAGTTACTTACCCACATCTCCTTTTTTTGAGTAGTCCCTTAGAAGTCCAAGAGTTCTCTGTCATGTGACTAAGCACATATAATAAAGAACACCAAGTCAACAAATAGCCCTTCAAGACCAGCTTCCATTTCCCAAGGCAACTTTTATGGGTTTTCCACTGTTTCATTGGTTCCCATCGTTTGGTTTTCCTAGATTTTCAGGAAGTTGCACCATTTGAAAGGGTCACTGGACCAAAGTTTCAACACATAGATCTATATTCAGGTCTGGAAAACTATGTAGAAAGCAGACTCCTAGGTCCATATGGAAAATGTGAGCAAGATGGACATGACTTTATATTGTGCCAAAAAAAAGGAAAATCCCCCATCAGCATTATGACTTGCCATCCTTCACAGTATAATGAATTTGGAAGCTGAAAGTAAAATAGGGAACTTTGGAAGTCACTAATAGCTATTACTGGAAGTGGTATAGCTGTAGTCAAACAAATGTGTCCCACTTACAAAGTTCTAATATATTTTGTCATTTTTCTGGAAAAGGCAAGAGAAAGTAATGGAAATTAAGTTTTTCCATTGTTCATTTCTAGCAGTTCTAGTAATACGTGCAGAAAACCTGCTAATCCCAGCTATGTACCCACACAGAGAGCCATGTTGGAAGTATATTTTAAAATATTTCAAGCCAACCCACAGCTTATATTAGCAGTATGATACCTCCACAGACACTAAGATCAGGCACATGGGGGTAGCCCTTGAACAAGCGCATGTTGAGAAGCAGTGCTTGTGCCACACAACTGGCAGTCCCCATGCCCAGAAAAGTCTAAAGGTGGGCAAGGTTCAAGAAGCAGTGTCCAAACTGGACTCAGACAGTATAAAGAAATGAAGATAAAATCCAGGTCTAAATGCACTTTTCCTCTGGCATATTGGACTAAGTTGCCTACTTTCTTACACTCATAACTCCTAAACACCAGTCTGCCATAAAGTGTTTTATACACATCTTCCCTTTGAAATAGATATAAACCCAAATATTGATGGATCCCTGCAAAGGATCTTGAGCCATTTCTGCTGGCTTGGTAACTTCTTCTGATGCACCAATGACAGCAGCACACGACTGATTTGATTTGGTGCTAGCACACAGTGTTGCCATGACTCTTAGTTTTGCAAACTCTTCTCTTCTTTTCCCAAAGTCAAATATGGAAAAGCTGTGACAGCAGCATGAGCAAAAGGATATGGGAAATAATCCTCTTCATTCAGCTTGTATGCAAGATTTAGTGGTGCAGTAGCATTGCAAGGATGATTTCCATGCATCTGATAACACTGTGACACCCTATAATAAAACATATACCTTCTGTTTCATTTTATCCATTTAAGCCCTTTGAGCAACCAGCAGTTGTTGAGTTCCCCACTCCTACTATTAATAGTCGGGGCAGACCACGTCTGCCTACTTAGATTTATTACATTTTAACTAATCTTGATTGAAGTCTTCATATGTATAGGCTCCAGAGCGTGGTCACCAGGGTTACACGCAACATATACACACACACACACACACACACACATGCACACAGAGTTTTTCTTGAAATTAGTTCAGTAGATCTCACATAAAAATCATTTAATGTGGAAAAAAACAGGTTTTGATTCCCCTTTTTCCTTATGAAACCTGGACAACTAAAACAAGAATCACCTCGTTCACCATCATGGATGAATTCTGGACTTTCACCCCTGTGGAAATCCCACTGAAGTGAAACATCTATGGGGAGATTTCCCTGAGCAGGGAAACTTGTGCAACTTCACAAGTTTTGCCTCACACCTAGTAGCCAAGAGAACTCAAAAGAGAACACAGGCAGGAAGACAGAGAAATTCCTCCCTAATACTCTATATTTTTGATGAATATTTTCAGTAATAGACTTTATGTTGAGGGATTTGTCAGTGACATGTGAAAATCCAGTCAGGGTGAAGTTTGTGATGCAGTTTCTCAGCTGCAAGATGAGGTCTAACAAGTCCCATGTACATGTTGCACAGGGATGATGCAAAGGGCAATGTTCTCCCCATGGCTGAGAGAAAGGTGTTCAAAGGCTGCCATGTCCCTGTGTCTCTCCTTCCTCCCCCAAGACTGCACTAGTAAGCTAGGTGCCTGTCTGAGAAAGAACTTCTGAAGACACTCTGAACAATTTGCTTTAAATGCAATGTTGCAGTCCCTGTAAGCCAAAATATTTTGTTTAATTTTCATATTTCAGTTTCTATTACTCCAATGAAAAGTCAGTCATGCTCACTTCCTGAAATGGTACGTCAGCTTCAAATGTTTCTCTGAGAAATGTCCAAAACCTAAAAATAAAATAAAATAAAAATACTTCCTATTCTGGGAAGAAGCAATGCCATTCTTAAACTCAACCCACTATGAGTGTTTCCAGGAACTGAATTTGCCAGTGAACAAGCTATGCACCAGCAATACACTCTAACTGCAGGCAGCCCTCTCCAGGTGAGCTATGCAACCTTGGGAGCTCCTGCTCCAGGAAAAAGGGCTGCCACCCTTTAATAATCCTCAAGATACAGTTTTTTTTGCTTGAAGCTGTTTTGCCATGGATACTTCCTGCAACCAGTGCTGGGGGCAGGCATATGTACAGCAGCTGCTGTGACAAGGTGCTGGGTGGAAGCAGGTGGGCAGTGCCCATGCCCATGGAGGCACTCCAGAGTCATCTCCTATTCCCCAAATGAGGGAAAACTCAACTGAGCAGGGCATTCTGCTGCAGAGCTCCAAGATTTCCTATCTAGGAGCTTCATTAAGTGCCCAGTCTCAGATGGATCTCAGCCACCAGCCTGGGCTTCATGGGAAGCCAGGCAAAGCCCCAGTCTCCAGAGTCCTTGGTGGGTAGTTGGCAGCTGCACTGTCCCTTTGCTGTCCTGATAAGATTAACTGGCACAAGCATTTCTGTGCTTTCCACACATTGAATGCATTAGCTCCCCAAACACCCTCCTGAGTTAGCAAATGCTCCAATGCAAGAATAGAATAAATCTCTTGTGTTTCTAAAGATTTGCCTCAAAGGTCCTGCAGCTGGCTCTGCTGGTGGTCTGCAGCTCAGGCAGGGCAGTGGGTTTTCCCAAGCTGAGAATATGCAGAAATCTGGGCAAGACTTGGTGGGTATGGGCAGAGAAGTGCAGGGATGGTACAGCAGCGGTGCCGGATGTGTCAGGCTCCTGGAATAAGCACCACGCAGGAAATCTGATGTCTTCAGCACACGTGGAGCTTCTTGACCACATAAAAATCTCCTCCATCATTTGTGCACAGCAGGTCCAAGGTGTCCAGGGTGCACTCAACGTATTCATCACGTGCTGCATGTACAGCTTGAAGGTGACCAAGGCCAGCCTTTGGGATTTGGGGATGCTGTCAGCACGCTGCGGGCCCCTGTGTGAGAGTGCACATGGACTGCAGAGCCCTTCTCACCTGTTTCTGGAGACCCTGGGAAGAAACCTGGCTATCACCAAAACTCTGCATTTGGGGAGGGGCAGCAAGAGACTGATAAGGAACTGTTTTCTTGCTCCTTCAGCAAAAATCCCAGGGGGAATGATAGCTAGGGAGGCACTTGGGCGATCTGAGGTTTGGCAATATGGGATATGTCTCAGCAGGGACATTTACAGCTGCTAAAGCCCTCCTATAATCTGGGCCCAGGACAGAGGTGACAACTTGTTTCCTTTTGCTTCTCTTTTCTGGCACGTTGGGGTTTCTGATCTTCCATTGGAAACATGTTTTGGGTGTTGAAGACAACCTTAATCGTGCACTGCATGGCTGGGGCATAGAGAGGTGGCACTGGAATGCTGAGTGATGCTCACATGGTTGTGGATGATGGACAGGATGACCCCAAAAGCCTCCCCATCCTGTGTTCAGTGGTATCTTCTACTTTGAACCACTCCTTTGACCTGCAAGCTGAGGGATGGACATTGGTGGACATTGGTGCTGCTCTGATGTGACAGACAGGTAGAAAATTCACCCTTTTAATGATCTTTCTGTCCCTGATTGTGCAATGTGCCTCTGCCTGCCTGGCCAGAGATAGAGTGTTTCATGGAGAGCTGGTGGCTGGTGGCATTTGTCCTCAAGAACAAAGTAAAAGGGAAATGTGGGAGTCAGTGTTAGGTGTGGAAAGGTGATATGGACACTGCTCCAACATTTGCATGGGTGCTTTAAAGAGAGCAAATGGATGGTTCAGTGGTTTCTGCCAGGAGAAGCACAGTATGTTTGGCTTGTGACAATGGCATACACCATTCATAGCTAAAGGGACCTCCACAAACCCACTTGAATTGTAAAAACATCAGCTGTAGGGGATTTGCATCTAATGTCTTTCTTGGCACAAACAGACTTCCCCACCCCCAACAACCAAATCAGCCATCCTATATCTGCTTTTGCAGTAATATGGAATGCTGATCAACAAACCATCTCCATCGGGGAAACTTAAACGCTTCTATAAGAGATTTCGTAAAAAGATGCTTCTCTGAGCCCACAGACAGCAGAAGCTGAAATAAGAGATGTAACAGAGTGACAAATCCATCCATCAATAGCAACGTGTTTGGGAAATTTAATGTCTTTTTCTGTCTCACACACCTATTGCAAATCTCTGTATCTTATCAGTTGTTTTAAACAGTGTCCAGATTTCCTCTGTAAATCATTTTTAATTCACAGTCATCACTTTGTAACTGTTAATGACTTTATTTACAAGACATTTTTACAGTTACCAGTGTCTTAATATATGTATATATTCCAGTGAAAAAATATAATGTAACAGCAGACCAAAGCATGGAGATTAAAATATCATTTTAAGACTATTGAGGCACAATAGGGAAGGAAGAAAGTGTTGGTGGGAGAAAGAGAGGAACTTCAGCAGTTGCTTTGGAGCAAAGGCTTGGGACCATGGTTGTGGTCCCTGCTGGGGATGCTGGAACAGGGAACAGGCTTTGCTGTTTTCACCCAACTGGGAAACCCTCTCCTCTTCCCTGAATATGGATTTTCCTGAAACAAGCCTTCATGACCACAATCTGTTCTCCAGGGGTTTGCATTGAAAGTGTGAGCCCATGGAGTGATGGTGAGGCAGCCACCACCGCTGCAGCCCTTCCCCAGCTGATGGGCTGCCCAGCTTTGGGACCAAGCCCTCACCCTTTGCCCCAGCCTTGTAGGCACTTGCCAGCAGCACTCAGCCCATGGGCAAGCCAGACCTTGCAGCTGGCCCACAGGGAGGACATGTGCGTGGGAGAGCAGAAAGGGAAGGGAAGCATAGCTGTGAGGAAGGGGAGAGGCTGAGAAGGAAAGCCCAGGAGCATCAAGAGCCTGAAGGAAGAACGGGAAGCGGTGGGAACTCAGGTGCGGAGGCAGGTCCAGATCCTGCAAACATCACCATGGAAAGGCTGTTGCAATCCAGGAGAAAGCGCAAGACCTGGCAGAAGTGTTTGTTCCAGCTCCGCTTCTTTAGTGCTGCTGTGGCCAAAAAAAAAAAAAAAAATCCCATTTAAAAGAAAATAAAGGGCTTAACAGAGCGTATCAATTCAGCAATAACAACAGTTATAAAACCCTCTGCTCTCTGCTGGCCTCCAATGCCGTGCCTAGATACGAGCAAGTACTTAGTGTATTTTGTTTTCTAAATAACATGATGTCCCCTGCAGAAAGAAAACTTGGAGATGCTTCTTGTGAGAAGCCAATAGGAAGTGAAGCAACACCCCAATTGCTAAAATCCCTGCTGTGAGCCAACATTTTGGGGAAGGAGAGAGTTTTACTAGGCTTCTCCTGGGAACCATTTTGGAGGAAGCCTTCATCATGAAGGGAGAGTGTGCCCCCAGCCTAGGCCCGCTCCTTTTAAACATCACCCTCTTCCCCAGGCTTTGCAGTGGGCTTGGGTGGACTCAGCTGAGCTTGGCATGACAGGAATTTCTTTTAAAAATGATCTGCATGCCTCCCTTGAGCCTCCTCGCGCTCATGCTCCCCCCACCCCAGGGAGGCAAGAGGACTTTGTGAGGCTGCCATGGTCCAGACAGACTTGCAGCAGCCCCACAGGCGTGATTGATGGGCACTCTGGTGGTGGGAGCACCGAAAATAATCCCAACACATGTTTCCCAGTAGCACCTGGCAACCAACCAGAAGACAGCACTAGCATTTCCTAAATACTGGAAAAATGACTGCCACCGCAGATGCCTCACTAAATATAACCTCGGTGAGGTGGCAGCCTGTGAAAGGCTGGAGAGGGGCAGCTACCCGGGATGTACGTACAACTCTGGTCCCATCTGAGCCCTGACTGTCATCCCTGGGCTGCAAGATCTCCAGCTCTGCTTGCTGCACAACCTTCCAAATTCCAGACCTGATGGGGAAGTGTCTCTGAAGGAGTAGGTGCCAATAAGATATTGGAAATTGAAAATAAGGAGCTATCTGAACAAAGCAGACTCTTACTGTCCAAGGGTAGGAGATTTTGGGTATCTCTCTTTCAGGCACTGGAACGGGCTACCTAGGGAAGTCGAGGATGGTCGAGTCACCATCACTGGTGGTATTTAAAAGATGGGTAGACAAGGTGCTCAGAGATATGGTTTAGTAGTGGACAGGTACGGTTGGACTCGATGATCTCAGAGGTCTTTTCCAACCAAACGATTCTATGATTCCATCTCTGGGGCTCTCTGTGAGGAGGCTTTCCCCCTTTGAGTCCAGGCACTTGGCACCATGGAGTGCATGGTCTTCCATGGTGCCTGCCCTCTGCCTCTGCAGAGGGATCCAGGCAAGCCCCTTTGGGTGGCACCTAGCTAAGAGCTGGGCAGTTTGCACACCTATAATTTCCTGGCTTTTGGGTGTGTTTCACAGAGCAAAGTGCTACCTGGTTTTGAAGCAGTGAAACACAGCTTTTGATTTTTAAAGGAGACAGGTATTATTCTTATCAGTGTGTCCCTCTCCCTTTTGCCCCCTCGGCCTCACCTCAAGGATTATTTTACCAGCAGAGTCCAGTGGTTCCTGGGGAGACAGCACTGCAAAGCATCAGTCCCAAGAGCTGTTCTGTATTGTGTTACAGGGTGAGTCAAGGGGAAGTGCTGCCAGTGTTTGCTTTAGCATCTTGCTGGGCCACCATATGCATCCAGATATGTGGTTCTGACTCTGACATGAGTCTCATTTTCCCGAGGTGGCTTTTGTAGGGGAGATTAGAGTTGAAGGGACTGCTAGGTCATTCTTGAAACCTGGCCTCTGGGACAAGCCCTTGTCAAGGTGTTTCATGATTCTGAGACTCAGCTGTATCACTTTAAGATACAAAATGGTAAATAACGTCCCTAAATTTGTGTTTCTAAGAAAGAAGAATCTGATTGTAGTTTCATTTGCTCTTCAGTCTGCTATCACCCACCAGCATGCAGTGCATAAGGTCAGCCCTGGGCATGGCTGCTCAGCTGCAAACATGACCCCAAGGAGCTGTGTCGTAAATCCTACCAGAGTAGAGCCAAAGGGCAAAAATCAGAATTTTAAAACCTGGTATTTTTCTTTGCCACTTAGTCCTCCCATGGGACCCATGAGACATGGGGAGTGACAAGCAAGGTGGTGGAGAAGAGCCTTCAAATTGAGGAGCACAGAAAGCCCCCAGTAAGGAGGAGTTACTAGCTAAGAGATGAAAGCCTGGGTGAGGCTGCAGAGCAAGGCAGTCACTGTGATGTGCCCAGTCTGTCTTCATCTGACTAACAGGAGGAACGGGACAATGAAAGCACCATGGCCCTGCTTTTACCTGACTGTTACTCAGGTCTACAGAAGGTTTCATCTCCTGTCACTTGTGCTTGATAAAGCTCATGTCACACCATTCTTGCTCGAGATGTGCTAGCAGGGTGCTAATGTGTGCAGCAATCATGCTTCATCCTGCTGTGTGGAGATACCCATGGATAAGGCAAAATAACCCATTTCAAAAGTCTTTTCTGTTTTTGTAGTCTATGGGACTGTCTCTTGGGGAAGTGACAGGAGCAACCTTGCTAGACACTAAGCCACATCTTCTAGCAAGCATTGCCCAAGAACAGTCCTCTGCCAGATAAAGGGCTAAACAGCATGTTTCCAGTCCAAATGCTGTAGTTCAGGTTGGCCCCTTGGTAGAGTCAATGGGCATTTATCTGTTGCCCAAAGAAGGTTACACCAATATTAGATGGCACTGCTGGAGTGTTTGCTGGTGCAGCAATCTTTGATTGCTTTTGCAATGTCTGCTGTTGGATGTTTGTTATCTAACACTGCCAGAATTTGGCGTTGGACCTCATGGTCCTGCATGTTGGACCTCAGTTTCATTTCAGCAGTGCAGAAGGAGTGTCTGAATGGAAGATTTATTTTTCTGGATTTGGCCTTGCCCATTGATTCTGAGTTGTGTGAAGCTGCAAGTAACCTTTTCCCAGCTCTTATTCATGTGCAGAATAAAAAAAAAGAATAATGAGAAGAATAGAATAAAAAGCCCATTCTGTGATGTTACTGTAAACTCTGGGTTATGTCCTTTCTATATGTTTGCACAGTGCCTGCTACAGCAAGCCCAGGGGTCCTGGAGTCTTATCATCAGACAGGTAGTTAACAAAGGAAGACAACTGCAAACTTTCATTTCAAATCCATCATGTAACATGCTGGCAGAGGGGAATTTTGGAAATCGTTATCTAAAGCTGCCATCTTCTAGATGCAACTCCCTGAATAGAGTTCTAACTGCTCTTTGGAAACTCTCACTTGTCCCCTTTTTTAAATGATTCCATCTTCAGCCCATTGAGATGAACAATTAATTTTTGAACCAAGGAACACAGGGTTTCAGACTTGCAGGTGTTCTCTCTAATAAGAGCTGTCATAGGAACGGTTCCTACAGCAGAGTAGGTAAACAAACAGATATAGAACATAGTCCTCTGTAGGACAGCTGGCAAGAAAAGCTGTAAGGGCAGAAGTGTCATTTAAACAAAAATATCTAATTTGGGATCTCCTGTACAGGACACAAGCCCTTATGAGTTGCTAGTGTTTGCCCATACTAGAGTGCATGGTTACAGCTGGTCCATTTTCTTTTCTAGCATTATCTGTACAACCCAGAATAGAGCATGTGAATTTTTTGATGGAATATTTTGCAAGAAATGGGCAAAACCTATCTCAATAAAAGGGATGTGCAGCTCCATCACCACCACATGCATATCTCAGTTTCCTTTTTTGCTGCGCGTTTCCCTCCAGCCTGGCTGTCTGTGTCCACCTGTTGCCCCTGCTCTTATGTTTCGATTGTAAGCGCTTTGGGATGGAAGCATTATCTTCATTTGGGGCACTTGTGCAGGGACAGAGCTGCCAGCCTCAATGCTCTGACATTATATGTAAAGGTCTCCTATAGCACTATGGAAAGACTTAGGAGCTTTCTGTATTCATAAACCTATAAAGCTCTGTCTGTAGGTACATATGAAAGTGTGTGCTCATGCGCATGTGCAGACTGCGTGGACTCGATGATCTCAGAGGTCTGGGAAGATGGCATGTGAACACATGGGAAGTGTTAGGGTGGGACCAACAGGCATGGGACTGGATGAGGGGGCTGCTGAAACACCCACATCCCAGCTGGAGGAAGGGACACATCCTGCCCACAGGAACATCTCCTGGCTATCTTGGGGCTCAACAGTGTGTCCATCCCTGGAGCATGGTATGGTGCCCATGGGCAGGCTCTTTGGACGCTTGCAGTATGGGGCAGCATGGGGTTGTAGTGTATGGAGTTTGCAACTCCTGATCTAGAGTGCAGAGTAGGGTCTTTGGGAGTGAAGCACTCAGCTGAAGCATGAGTGATGAAATTCAGACCCCTTCCCAGCACTTTGTAAGGTAAATCACCCTCTCAGGGCCTTGCTCCCACTTTTCCATTTGTGTCTTTCTGTCCTTCATCTCATGTCGATCCAGTGTCCACCCTGGTTGTGTTTCATACCTATGTCTGTGGCAAGTGGTGGAGCAATGAGGAGAGAAAGGAGTCCTTCAGCCCACCTTTCTGGTTCCTCCCTGCCTCCTGCACAGCTGTCCTTCAGACAATGGGAACAAAAGTAAGTGGATCTGTCTCCTGGCAAATCATCTGAGCTTTGAGACGGCATTGCACCAAATCTCATAAATTTTAAGAAGATTTCCTAGGGTTTCACTCACTTCAGCATGCTTGAGGATGCTCTCAGGTGATTTTGGAAGAGCAATCCTCCATGGCTGAGTCTAAGAGCTCTGGGTCTCCTCTCTTCAGCTGCCCTCCAGTGGGATGCTGTCTCCTGAGAAGCATTAGAGGGAATGAAGTAAAATCAGCTTATCAAAGGCTCCCTTACTCCTCATACTCATCTGCTTTAGGAAGGCCCATTATGTGTCTTCCATTCCATTCAAGTATTAGCAGAGTGAATAGGCACTTCCGGAGCCATTAGGATTTTAATATTCATACATTTTCCTAATTGTTCACTTCCAAGTGCCTTTTCTTCCTGCCAGGAGATGATAATGTTCCTTGCCTAAAGCCAGATTCCTCCAGCTCCCTGACTAATTTTCCTACAAATTTTGCAGCAAAAGCAGTTGTCTGGTAGACCTGTTCAACACTTAAATGATACCTAGGGTGAAATTAATCTCCCTAGCTCCAGGTACCTCCATCTAGCTGGTTACAATCTATCCTACCATTGTCTCTTTAGAGTCAATGGCTTCAAGTGGGATTTATCTCATGCTAAAATAGATGCCCAAAATCAATTACATCCATCCTTCTCTAGAATGTGTTACACGACTGTGAAGGGAGCTCAGATCAGACAGCAGTGTTGTAAATGTCTAAAATGCTGTGAGATGAATCCTACTCTTGTGCCATGAACATTTTTCTCCAGTAATTAAAGTTGGCTAAAAAAAAGAATGCAAGGAATTATGAAAAATCCACAGCTGCACTGAAAAAGACATCAAAAGCCCTGACTTCTTTCTAATTGCTCCAGATTAATAGTTCCTATTGCCTCCTAATCCTGAACATCCTCTTGAACCTCCCAGTCCCAAAGACAGGCCAAATAAATTTATATGAAGCTTCTGTATCAGTTTTCTGGGTGTATGCACACAATTTTTTATCTTATCTATGATGAAGTGTCCCTTTCTGTAGCTGAACTACAGGTCTAGATGCTGAAAACAGCAGCTTTCCAGTGCTGTAGCTGTGAATTTAGGGCAGGCTGATGAGCTGTACATGTGCTTTGCACACCCATGCCCACACCAAGACAAACACGGGCAAAGAGAGCCTTAAGTTCTCCTGAAAGCCTCTGGGGGGGCAGGAGAGAAAGTTTCACTTTGGTTGTGAATCCTGTGCTTTCACTGTTCTCAGTGTCTGTAAAAGTTTGTAGAGTCTTTAATTTAGTGGGGCTTTGGCAAACGTCAAAAGGCAGCCACCTAGTGAACTTCCCTCCTGAATAAGGAGGTACTAAACACCAGGGCCCTTTGAACAAAGCATTAGTTTTTATTTTAGGTCTTCAGGCAGAAGTTATGCTCCTGCCGTATGGTTGTTCGATGAACTGGAGACTGTGAGTCTGCAAGTCTGCAGACACACATGCACAGGCACACAACTGGTTTGCACACTATCAATTACAGCACTAAAAAAGAAAGTTCGATACCTGCTGAGACACCCAGCTAAAGAGGAGAAAAAAAAAAAAAAGAAATTAAAGAAAGTAAAAGCACAGAACTGGCAAGAGAACTGTCCAGAAGTAATAAGTGAAGTTTTTAAGCTAAGTTTGAAGACTAGCTGCAACTTGCCACACAGGAAAAAACAGAAGACAAAAGCACCATTATGCTTTCTTAAAAATGTAAGAGTACAGCACACACATTCCCTGACAAGGTCATTAAACATTGGTTCAGAGACCCACAGCGGCATATGCCTGGGTACAATGGGTGTTTACTCTTTGATTCAGCGAGGTGCTGGTATGCATAGGGGTTGCTGTCGCCTGAAGAACATCGTTTTTGGCCTCGTGTGGATCATAACCTCTTGGTTTGGTTAGTGCACTGAAATGAGGCTGAACCCACCCCTTCAGATATCTAATTTGTTTGGAATGACAGGCATGTCCTGACTAAAAATTAATTCTGCCAGGTGATATAACTTGTTTGAATTTGCAGGAATTTGCCATTTGGAAAAAGGAAAGAGAAAAACATTTAATTAGGGATGGAGCTAAAGCAGCTAATTTGATCTTTCAATGGAAAAAAAAAATTATAGGTTAAAAATGAAGATTATGCACTTTGGGTGAAGCATGCTCCCTCCTTTCAGGTATGCTTTGATGAGGCTTCTTACCCTGCGAAGAAATACAGTGCACGTTTCTTTTGAAGTAGTGGCAGCACTAACTTGATCTCACTGTTTGTTATCCTCCTGCCCCTGTCCCCGTGCAGATGACCCGGCCATGCCAGGGGCTTATCTGGAGAGTTTTGCTCTGTCCAGCTCTTTGTGCCATGTGACATGTCACCCACGAGGAGGGGAAAGGCAAAGCTGGCTGCTGTGGCTGTGGAGAGCAAACCCTCTTCTCCAGGGCTTCCCACCCCATGCACTGTCCTGGCTCAGCCTGTCCCCTCTCCTTTGTGGGAAGGAGAGCCCATACAGCCCTTCCTGTTTCCCAGAGCTGGGCAGTCCCTTTTATCCACACTGTTTTATTGCACCAAAACCCCATGGCACAGCCTTGGCAGCAGAAATGGTACAGTGGGGAGACAGAGTTGGGTGGGCACAATGCCACTAGGGTCTGGGCTGGCCCAAGCATGGCCATGAGACCACTGCCCATGGCTCTGTTGTGCTCTGGAAAGTCCCCAGGCAGCACCAAAGGAGCATCTGGGTTTGCCACATACCCAGAAACACCTCAGCCCCTGCCAAGGTGCAAAACGAGCCTTGCAGATGGGCTTGACCTCAAGCCCACAGAAACCTGGGCAAATTTCCTGTTGACTCCAGCACTGTAGATCTTTAATAGCACCAAGGACATGTCCCAGCAGCAATAGCTTTTGGGCTTCCTTCTCCCAGGGAAGGTTTAGGACTCTATTGCTGCCTTCCCTGGACACCCAGCCCAGGAAAATTATTCAAGAGAGCTTCAGTGCTCGTATCGGAGCAGTTCAAATACAGATGGGTTCAGATCCACCCTTCCCCTGGCCATGAGCAGATGGTCTAGACCACTAAAACCACATTTTCTGGAAGTAGGTTCTCAGATGGAGTCACTTCCTGACAAAGCCCTTTGTCTTTTATCAGGAGGAGCATAATCAGAAAAGAGCTAATTATTTACTGGAGGGATTTTTTTAAAAGGTCTTTTCTCTTTTCTTATTAGTGTCCTTCCAGTTTATTACTCATCTGTGGCTTTTTTACAAGTTGTCTTTCAGGTGAGGCGCAGTGAAGTGGTGTTACATTCCATACATGTAGGGGCTTAGCTGCAGTTTCATTGTGTATTCAACCCTATAATTAAGACTCAGATGGAAGACTTTATGCCTTTAAAGCAAAGAAATTCTAGGTTTCTTGGCAAAACATTTGGCTGAGTACATAGAGAGCACCTTAAGTACTTAAATGGTCTCTACGTGAGGAAACCTGATGCCAGAAATGATGTACCTTAAAGGCAGGCTGTTGGGAAAAGGCAAACAAACCAACGCTAAAACGCTTGATGTCTCAAGGTGCATTCTTCCTGCATATTATTTTTTTCTTGGAAGATGCTCTGTGAGAGGGATTATATTCTCAAAAAAGACTTGTTGCTGGCACCTGATTGCTGTTGATGTGAGTCGTGTAAGGCATGGGAGTCAGCAAAAACCACCCGGCTGGTTTTCAATAAATTATGAGGGACTCAACCATTGCCTTTAAGCAAATCAATACAGCACTGCTGTGGTGTGCCAACAGCCAGGAAAACTCAACAGGAGAAGGTTGGCATCTTTCTTAGGGCATTACCATGCATGGCCAACACACCTGGCCCCTTCGAGTATGTACAGTGGCCATGGGACTGTGGGATGAGGCACAGGGAAGCTCAGGTCTTCAGGCAAGTGTGGAGTGTTGGCACAGGAGGGCTTTACCCATGAGAAAACCTCCGCGGGGAAGAGGATCAGAGTGTCTCCTCTGGCCCAAAGCTCTGCGGGGGACACCCAAGGGCTGTGGCCCTGCCCAGGGAAGGGCTGGGGCAGCCGCAGGCAGGAGGAGATGCTCTGCTCTTGCCAGTGGTGTTTTCCCATCTGGGCGTGCACCCATCATCTTCTTCCCTTGCCTCTCCTCTCTGCGTGCTGCCCTGAAGCCTTCACCGCATCCCTCGGGGCCTGCTGATGTCTAAACCGGACCCGCTGCTCTAAGAAAGACTCAGGAGATGGGGGTTGGCAGAGCAGCCCTGAGACACACCGCTCCATGGGGAGCACAGACCAGTTGGTCTTTTATTTTTTGTTTCCTGCTGGAAGGCATTGCAGATCAGTGCAGATTCTGAAGCTGGAAACAGTAGGTAGAAAGAAGAACACAGTCATTAGAGTCAGGATAAGCAGCACAGGTCACATCTCACCATGCAAATAGTGTCACTCTGCTTTTGCAAATTAATGTGCTTGTGCTCAAACACCAGGGTGGTGCAACATGGGCTGGCAGTGGTAATAGCCACCACCGTGGTAATAAAAGGCAATAAGAACATTAATGCTAACAATATTGGTGTACAGTTCAGGCAGCTGTTTTTCCACCAGTTGATCTCAAAATACTCCAAAAAGAGATCAATAATGGTTTTCAAACATGAAGAACCAGTGGCACAGAGCGGTGACCTTGTAACTGTCATCCAGCTGGCTGGCTGCAGAGCCAGCAGCAGAACTAAATTCACAACCCGTGCTTTTCTCAGCCTAAAACAAACTTAGCTTTGCCATTTTGACTTTTCACAGTGCTCTTCTAAAATTTGGTAGAGAAAGGCGCATGTATTCTTCACTCACCTCCCCTTTGTTCAAGGCCTATCAAATGTTAAATGAAATGGCAGAACCAGAGCAATAAAGATTTCTATCAATGGGAGACCTCCCACTGCACAAGGAATGAATTTAGTTTGACCTTCAAAAGCAAGCAATTTGCCAAAATTCAGCTCAAGCTTTTTAGGGGTATCTGTGCTTCTTTCAAGGAGATGGTCTGCGTATCAGATGAGCCAGAATAGTTTGGGATGTGAAAATTAAAACAGACTGGTTTTTTTTTTTTTTTTTTTTTTTTGTTATTAGGCACCAGAGTAAATAAGTATAAGCCCTACATGGATCATCTTGTTGGGGCATACATTGTATATGCTCCAGGGTGCAAATATTTTACACACCCTCCTCTTTGATTTTTTTTAATGGAATATGCAAATCATGCATGTTTCAGCTGGGATTGTCTCTCTTTGATCTGACTGTTCTCCATCCTGGAATTTCTTGCAGTGGGGAGAAACTGAACTCAGGCATGCAGCAAAAGGGAATTTCACCCTACACTTTCTCCAAACTCACTGGGGCCAGCAAACTCACTACAAAGACCTTGGATGGTGGCAACATATTTGGAATAAAGTCTCTATAAAGGAAGGGCCAGCAAGCACTGTCCCAGGCCATTGCAAAGGATGAGCAGAAAGGCTTAGGTGCCTTCTTCTGTGCAACACCAGACCTACAAAGGGCATGGTTACATGAAAAAAAGTGATGTGATGTTTTCCTTTGAATTGCAATGCCTGTCCTCAGTGTGAGATGGTGGAAGCACCAATAGCCAGGTCATGTGAGTGTGATGGGTGTATGCTTACGTGCAGTAGGATGGAGAGCAGCCTGTGGCTGTCCTGCCCAGGTAAAGACCCACCCCAGCCAAATCCCTGGCAGCACCCACTCTTAGTGTTGTTACCAGTTTGCCACCTTTGCCCCTCACCTCTTGGCCCTGTGGGGTTTTATAGGTAATGCAGGGTGCCAACTCTCCAGTGAGAGGACCTTCAGGTGTCCTGCTAAGCAGGACATGAGCCACTTCATCCATAAGAAAGTCACCAGAAAATGGTTTTAAAAAATGCACTGAGGTGGAAGGCTGGGGGTGAGAGTGAGCCACCTGCATGTGGCGAGGCGGCCAGGGCAGGCACTGCCCAAGAGGTCAGCTGAAACAACACTCAGTGCCTAGGCTACGCTGCCAAAACAGCTCGCGCCGGGGCTTGAATTACCGCCTTTGTGCAAACAGCCCGCGTGGCTGCCGTGATCAGCTCCCTTTCTTTGATGAAGCAGATAAGGCCGAAAGTAAAACAGAACGGGGAGAGAAAGCAACATATGGCGATACGCGTGGATTTGCTGGATGAAACGTGCTCCTGCTGCTGCTAGAACAAGGGGGAGTTTTGCCTCTGACTCCAGTGACAGCAAATGTGGAGCTCGGAGGACCAGAGGAGTGTTTTGGCACACAGGGAAATGAGCCGTCGGTCGGGGATGTATCCATGGCCAGGAAGACCAACCAGCCGCCTGTATGCCAGGCTATGCTGCAGCAAACCAAGCATGGCTGGGAGTTTACACGTATTCAGAGAGAACGATTTGAGCAGTCTGGAGAAAATTATACTAATACTGGGAAAAGAGGGAGGGAGGTTGTCCCTCCTGAACTTGGAAAGTATTCCTGTTTATTTCTGCTTGCCTGTGGGGGAGAGGGCAGCATAATGAATCATCCTAGGCACAAAAAGAGCACAACTAAGATTTTACCTGAGTGAGAAGAAAGCTTTTTCAAGGCTCATAAATGCTTATTGATTTGTCCTTTTCTATTTGTGTGGCTCTGCATTTCCAGGAGCACAAGTGGAAGGAAAACAACCCTGAAAAAACCCCTCTTAGCAGAGATCTGACCCTTGGCCCCTTGACAGCGATGAAGCCGCTTGCCTCCAGCGATGGATTTGGTCCATCCTCTGCTGACAAAAGCAAACCAGCCCTGGTGCATGGAGCCCCTGGCCCACACCAGTGCCCTCCTCTGCTCCCAGCTGCCTCTCACCTGCAGGCATTCACCTTTTGGGCGAGCCCAGGACACTGCCAGGGGTCAGCTGGGGGGTAGCCAAGAGTTTGGCCCGCAGTGTCTCGGGGCTTATCAATGGACTGTTGTTCAGCTTGGGATTCCTGAGCTCCTTAGTCACATCTTTGCAGGTAACTATAAATCACCTTCCACAGAGCCTGGGGTTTTGCAATACTTGGCCCTTTGCAATTTTGCCTCTTCTGCAAATAACAGGAGTGGCCATTTTTGCTCTGCTTGAGACAGGCTTTCAAGTTACGGGCTCTGGGTTCATGAAGAATTAGTTGGGCTGATTCTGTTTCCTTGCCAAAGTTATTAAATTTCATTAAAAATGGCTAGAAACACATTAAGTTCCTCTACGCTCTTGTTTTTCCTTATAAGGAATAGTTGCCATTGGGCTGGAAAATTGACAAAACCATCCATAAAAGCATCTCTAAACAGGCTCAGGAAAAGACTGGGAAGGGAATGCACACCTGGTCAAGTTTACAGCTCTGGATCCATCTAGGACCTTCACTTGTGGGTGGCCTTTCCCCTCAGGTGAGCTCCATGTTGTTTGCTGGTTGGAACCCTCCTGCTCCTGCTGTGATGGTGGTCAGCTGGGCAGAGGCAGGTGAATTCTGAGGTCCTTCTTTCCCCCCTACATAAAATCCCATCCACCTCTATGGTTGATGGAGTCCCAGAGGACAAACGCTGCACCTGTGCTCTTCCCCTGTGTTTCATGCCGTGCACTTTCATGGTGCAGCAGTTTGGCTGGGAGCACGGCTGTGGGAATGCATCTGCACAGCTAAATGTGGGTCCCAGAGTAGTCTTGGCTGATGGTTTTGGGGTGCTGTGCCCACGGCAGGGCTCTGCATGGGCAGGGGGACCTGCCACCTCTCCCAAATGTGCTTTGGGACCAAGAGGATGTGCTGCCAAAGCTGAGCTGATTTGCACCAGCCCTGGTGTCCCCCAGCCTTGAGTGCCAGCAATGCCGCCCCAGGAGCACTTGGCCAGGCTCACAGCCTGTACATCACTGTATGATATTGCACCTCTTCTGTAGGGTTTGTCTTTGAGGCAGCTCATGCAATGGCCAAGTATCACCACTCCCTCAGCCCTGAGCTCATTAGGACAGAAACAAGTGCATTGTAGGCTGTAGCATTTACTGCCTTGTTTTTTTCTTACAGGCTCCTTCCTTTTCTAAAATAAGGGAAAAACCCATACTATCCCAGCATGCCATCAGCATGGCTGCCATGTCTCTGT